>NW_026777263.1:0-76543 GCF_030936135.1 Gavia stellata | reverse complement strand
TTGTTGAGCTCTGACGTGAATTAGCGAGAGGAAGCGATGATACGTCTGGACCTTTGCGTGTGTAAACAAGTTCAGAGGCCAAGTGTTTGTGGTTCGTTTGAGAGGTTACCAGTGGGAGATGAGGACCAGCAAGAGCTTTCAGGGCTGGCCCCTTTAGCGTAGGAGCAATCGCTGGACATTCGCAATTTCGGTGTTGAGCTCTGACGTCAATTAGCGAGAGGAAGCGATGATACGTCTGGACCTTTGAGTGTCTAAACAAGTTCAGAGGCCAAGTGTTTGTGGTTCGTTTGAGAGGTTAGCAGTGGGAGATGAGGACCAGCCACAGCTTTCAGGGCTGGCACCTTTAGTGTAGGAGCAATCGCTGGACGTTCGCAATTTCGGTGTTGAGCTCTGACGTGAATTAGCGAGAGGAAGCGATGATACGTCTGGACCTTTGAGTGTCTAAACAAGTTCAGAGGCCAAGTGTTTGTGGTTCGTTTGAGAGGTTACCAGGGGGAGATGAGGACCAGCAAGAGCTTTCAGGGCTGGCACCTTTAGTGTAGGAGCAATCGCTGGACGTTCGCAATTTCGGTGTTGAGCTCTGACGTGAATTAGCGAGAGGAAGCGATGATACGTCTCGACCTTTGAGTGTCTAAACAAGTTCAGAGGCCAAGTGTTTGTGGTTCGTTTGAGAGGTTACCAGTGGGAGATGAGGACCAGCCACAGCTTTCAGGGCTGGCACCTTTAGTGTAGGAGCAATCGCTGGACGTTCGCAATTTGGGTGTTGAGCTCTGACGTGAATTAGCGAGAGGAAGCGATGATACGTCTGGACCTTTGAGTGTGTAAACAAGTTCAGGGGCCAAGTGTTTGTGGTTCGTTTGAGAGGTTACCAGTGGGAGATGAGGACCAGCAAGAGCTTTCAGGGCTGGCACCTTTAGTGTAGGAGCAATGGCTGGACGTTCGCAATTTCGGTGTTGAGCTCTGACGTGAATTAGCGAGAGGAAGCGATGATACGTCTGGACCTTTGAGTGTGTAAACAAGTTCAGAGGCCAAGTGTTTGTGGTTCGTTTGAGAGGTTACCAGTGGGAGATGAGGACCAGCAAGAGCTTTCAGGGCTGGCACCTTTAGTGTAGGAGCAATCGCTGGACGTTCGCCATTTCGGTGTTGAGCTCTGACGTGAATTAGCGAGAGGAAGCGATGATACGTCTCGACCTTTGAGTGTCTAAACAAGTTCAGAGGCCAAGTGTTTGTGGTTCGTTTGAGAGGTTACCAGTGGGAGATGAGGACCAGCCACAGCTTTCAGGGCTGGCCCCTTTAGCGTAGGAGCAATCGCTGGACGTTCGCAATTTCGGTGTTGAGCTCTGACGTGAATTAGCGAGAGGAAGTGATGATACGTCTCGACCTTTGGGGTGTGTAAACAAGTTCAGAGGCCAAGTGTTTGTGGTTCTTTTGAGAGGTTACCAGTGGGAGATGAGGACCAGCAAGAACTTTCAGGGCTGGCACCTTTAGTGTAGGAGCAATCGCTGGACGTTCGCAATTTCGGTGTTGAGCTCTGACGTGAATTAGCGAGAGGAAGCGATGATACGTCTGGACCTTTGAGTGTAAACAAGTTCAGATGCCAAGTGTTTGTGGTTCGTTTGAGAGGTTACCAGTGGGAGATGAGGACCAGCAAGAGCTTTCAGGGCTGGCACCTTTAGTGTAGGAGCAATCGCTGGACGTTCGCAATTTCGGTGTTGAGCTCTGACATGAATTAGGGAGAGGAAGCTAGCGATGATATGTCTGGACCTTTGCGTGTCTAAACAAGTTCAGTGGCCAAATGTTTGTGGTTCCTTTTAGAGGTTACCAGGGGGAGATGAGGACCAGCAAGAGCTTTCAGGACTGATACTTTAGTGTAGGAGCAATCGCTGGACGTTCGCAATTTTGGTGTTGAGCTCTGACGTGAATTAGCGAGAGGAAGCGATGATACGTCTGGACCTTTGCGTGTCTAAACAAGTTCAGGGCCAAGTGTTTGTGGTTCGTTGAGAGCTTACCAGTGGAGATGAGGACCAGCCACAGCTTTCAGGGCTGGCACCTTTAGTGTAGGAGCAATCGCTGGACGTTCGCAATTTCGGTGTTGAGCTCTGACGTGAATTAGCGAGATGAAGCGATGATACGTCTGGACCTTTGAGTGTAAACAAGTTCAGATGCCAACTGTTTGTGGTTCGTTTGAGAGGTTAGCAGTGGGAGATGAGGACCAGCAAGAGCTTTCAGGGCTGGCACCTTTAGTGTAGGAGCAATCGCTGGACGTTCTCAATTTCAGTGTTGAGCTCTGACGTGAATTAGCGAGAGGAAGCGATGATACGTCTGGACCTTTGAGTGTCTAAACAAGTTCAGAGGCCAAGTGTTTGTGGTTCGTTTGAGAGGTTACAGTGGGAGATGAGGACCAGCAAGAGCTTTCAGGGCTGGCACCCTTTAGTGTAGGAGCAATCGCTGGACGTTCGCAATTTCGGTGTTGAGCTCTGACGTGAATTAGCGAGAGGAAGCGATGATACGTCTGGACCTTTGAGTGTCTAAACAAGTTCAGATGCCAAATGTTTGTGGTTCCTTTTAGAGGTTACCAGTGGGAGATGAGGACCAGCCACATCTTTCAGGACTGATACCTTTAGTGTAGGAGCAATCGCTGGACGTTCGCAATTTTGGTGTTGAGCTCTGACGTGAATTAGCGAGAGGAAGCGATGATACGTCTGGACCTTTGAGTGTCTAAACAAGTCAGAGGCCAAGTGTTGGTGGTTCGTTTGAGAGGTTACCAGTGGGAGATGAGGACCAGCCACAGCTTTCAGGGCTGGCACCTTTAGTGTAGGAGCAATCGCTGGACGTTCGCAATTTCGGTGTTGAGCTCTGACGTGAATTAGCGAGAGGAAGCGACGATATGTCTGGACCTTTGCGTGTCTAAACAAGTTCAGAGGCCAAGTGTTTGTGGTTCGTTTGAGAGGTTATCAGTGGGAGATGAGGACCAGCCACAGCTTTCACGGCTGGCACCTTTAGTGTAGGAGCAATCGCTGGACGTTCGCAATTTTGGTGTTGAGCTCTGACGGTGAATTAGCGAGAGGAAGCGATGATACGTCTGGACCTTTGCGTGTGTAAACAAGTTCAGAGGCCAAGTGTTTGTGGTTCGTTTGAGAGGTTACCAGTGGGAGATGAGGACCAGCAAGAGCTTTCAGGGCTGGCCCCTTTAGCGTAGGAGCAATCGCTGGACATTCGCAATTTCGGTGTTGAGCTCTGACGTCAATTAGCGAGAGGAAGCGATGATACGTCTGGACCTTTGAGTGTCTAAACAAGTTCAGAGGCCAAGTGTTTGTGGTTCGTTTGAGAGGTTAGCAGTGGGAGATGAGGACCAGCCACAGCTTTCAGGGCTGGCACCTTTAGTGTAGGAGCAATCGCTGGACGTTCGCAATTTCGGTGTTGAGCTCTGACGTGAATTAGCGAGAGGAAGCGATGATACGTCTGGACCTTTGAGTGTCTAAACAAGTTCAGAGGCCAAGTGTTTGTGGTTCGTTTGAGAGGTTACCAGGGGGGAGATGAGGGAACCAGCAAGAGCTTTCAGGGCTGGCACCTTTAGTGTAGGAGCAATCGCTGGACGTTCGCAATTTCGGTGTTGAGCTCTGACGTGAATTAGCGAGAGGAAGCGATGATACGTCTCGACCTTTGAGTGTCTAAACAAGTTCAGAGGCCAAGTGTTTGTGGTTCGTTTGAGAGGTTACCAGTGGGAGATGAGGACCAGCCACAGCTTTCAGGGCTGGCACCTTTAGTGTAGGAGCAATCGCTGGACGTTCGCAATTTGGGTGTTGAGCTCTGACGTGAATTAGCGAGAGGAAGCGATGATACGTCTGGACCTTTGAGTGTGTAAACAAGTTCAGGGGCCAAGTGTTTGTGGTTCGTTTGAGAGGTTACCAGTGGGAGATGAGGACCAGCAAGAGCTTTCAGGGCTGGCACCTTTAGTGTAGGAGCAATGGCTGGACGTTCGCAATTTCGGTGTTGAGCTCTGACGTGAATTAGCGAGAGGAAGCGATGATACGTCTGGACCTTTGAGTGTGTAAACAAGTTCAGAGGCCAAGTGTTGTGGTTCGTTTGAGAGGTTAGCAGTGGGAGATGAGGACCAGCAAGAGCTTTCCAGGGCTGGCACCTTTAGTGTAGGAGCAATCGCTGGACGTTCGCCATTTCGGTGTTGAGCTCTGACGTGAATTAGCGAGAGGAAGCGATGATACGTCTCGACCTTTGAGTGTCTAAACAAGTTCAGAGGCCAAGTGTTTGTGGTTCGTTTGAGAGGTTACCAGTGGGAGATGAGGACCAGCCACAGCTTTCAGGCTGGCCCTTTAGCGTAGGAGCAATCGCTGGACGTTCGCAATTTCGGTGTTGAGCTCTGACGTGATTAGCGAGAGGAAGTGATGATACGTCTCGACCTTTGGGGTGTGTAAACAAGTTCAGAGGCCAAGTGTTTGTGGTTCTTTTGAGAGGTTACCAGTGGGAGATGAGGACCAGCAAGAACTTTCAGGGCTGGCACCTTTAGTGTAGGAGCAATCGCTGGACGTTCGCAATTTCGGTGTTGAGCTCTGACGTGAATTAGCGAGAGGAAGCGATGATACGTCTGGACCTTTGAGTGTAAACAAGTTCAGATGCCAAGTGTTTGTGGTTCGTTTGAGAGGTTACCAGTGGGAGATGAGGACCAGCAAGAGCTTTCAGGGCTGGCACCTTTAGTGTAGGAGCAATCGCTGGACGTTCGCAATTTCGGTGTTGAGCTCTGACATGAATTAGGGAGAGAAGCGATGATATGTCTGGACCTTTGCGTGTCTAAACAAGTTCAGAGGCCAAGTGTTGGTGGTTCGTTTGAGAGGTTCAGCAGTGGGAGATGAGGACCAGCCAGAGCTTTCAGGGCTGGCACTTTAGTGTAGGAGGCAATCGCTGGACGTTCGCAATTTTGGTGTTGAGCTCTGACGTGAATTAGCGAGAGGAAGCGATGATACGTCTGGACCTTTGCGTGTGTAAACAAGTTCAGAGGCCAAGTGTTTGTGGTTCGTTTGAGAGGTTACCAGTGGGAGATGAGGACCAGCAAGAACTTTCAGGGCTGGCACCTTTAGTGTAGGAGCAATCGCTGGACGTTCGCAATTTCGGTGTTGAGCTCTGACGTGAATTAGCGAGAGGAAGCGATGATACGTCTGGACCTTTGAGTGTCTAAACAAGTTCAGAGGCCAAGTGTTTGTGGTTCGTTTGAGAGGTTACCAGTGGGAGATGAGGACCAGCCACAGCTTTCAGGGCTGGCAGCTTTAGTGTAGGAGCAATCGCTGGACGTTTGCAATTTGGGTGTTGAGCTCTGACGTGAATTAGCGAGAGGAAGCGATGATACGTCTCGACCTTTGAGTGTCTAAACAAGTTCAGAGGCCAAGTGTTTGTGGTTCGTTTGAGAGGTTACCAGTGGGAGATGAGGATCAGCCAGAGCTTTCAGGGCTGGCACCTTTAGTGTAGGAGCAATCGCTGGACGTTCGCAATTTCGGTGTTGAGCTCTGACGTGATTAGCGAGAGGAAGCGATGATATGTCTGGACCTTTGAGTGTCTAAACAAGTTCAGAGGCCAAATGTTTGTGGTTCCTTTTAGAGGTTACCAGTGGGAGATGAGGACCAGCCACAGCTTTCAGGACTGATACCTTTAGTGTAGGAGCAATCGCTGGACGTTCGCAATTTTGGTGTTGAGCTCTGACGTGAATTAGCGAGAGGAAGCGATGATACGTCTGGACCTTTGCGTGTCTAAACAATTTCAGGGGGCCAAGTGTTTGTGTTCGTTTGAGAGCTTACCAGTGGAGATGAGGACCAGCCACAGCTTTCAGGGCTGGCACCTTTAGTGTAGGAGCAATCGCTGGACGTTCGCAATTTCGGTGTTGAGCTCTGACGTGAATTAGCGAGAGGAAGCGATGATACGTCTGACCTTTGAGTGTAAACAAGTTCAGATGCCAAGTGTTTGTGGTTCGTTTGAGAGGTTAGCAGTGGGAGATGAGGACCAGCCACAGCTTTCAGGGCTGGCACCTTTAGTGTAGGAGCAATCGCTGGACGTTCTCAATTTCAGTGTTGAGCTCTGACGTGAATTAGCGAGAGGAAGCGATGATACGTCTGGACCTTTGAGTGTCTAAACAAGTTCAGAGGCCAAGTGTTTGTGGTTCGTTTGAGAGGTTACCAGTGGGAGATGAGGACCAGCAAGAGCTTTCAGGGCTGGCACCTTTAGTGTAGGAGCAATCGCTGGACGTTCGCAATTTCGGTGTTGAGCTCTGACGTGAATTAGCGAGAGGAAGCGATGATACGTCTGGACCTTTGAGTGTCTAAACAAGTTCAGATGCCAAATGTTTGTGGTTCCTTTTAGAGGTTACCAGTGGGAGATGAGGACCAGCCACAGCTTTCAGGACTGATACCTTTAGTGTAGGAGCAATCGCTGGACGTTCGCAATTTTGGTGTTGAGCTCTGACGTGAATTAGCGAGAGGAAGCGATGATACGTCTGGACCTTTGAGTGTCTAAACAAGTTCAGAGGCCAAGTGTTGGTGGTTCGTTTGAGAGGTTACCATTGGGAGATGAGGACCAGCCACAGCTTTCAGGGCTGGCACCTTTAGTGTAGGAGCAATCGCTGGACGTTCGCAATTTCGGTGTTGAGCTCTGACGTGAATTAGCGAGAGGAAGCGACGATATGTCTGGACCTTTGCGTGTCTAAACAAGTTCAGAGGCCAAGTGTTTGTGGTTCGTTTGAGAGGTTATCAGTGGGAGATGAGGACCAGCCACAGCTTCAGGGCTGGCACCTTTAGTGTAGGAGCAATCGCTGGACGTTCGCAATTTCGGTGTTGAGCTCTGACCGTGAATTAGCGAGAGGAAGCGATGATACGTCTGGACCTTTGAGTGTCTAAACAAGTTCAGAGGCCAAGTGTTGGTGGTTCGTTGAGAGGTTACCAGGGGGAGATGAGGACCAGCAAGAGCTTTCAGGGCTGGCACCTTTAGTGTAGGAGCAATCGCTGGACGTTCGCAATTTCGGTGTTGAGCTTCTGACGTGAATTAGCGAGAGGAAGCGATGATACGTCTCGACCTTTGAGTGTGTAAACAAGTTCAGAGGCCAAGTGTTTGTGGTTCGTTTGAGAGGTTACCAGTGGGAGATGAGGACCAGCCACAGCTTTCAGGGCTGGCACCTTTAGTGTAGGAGCAATCGCTGGACGTTCGCAATTTGGGTGTTGAGCTCTGACGTGAATTAGCGAGAGGAAGCGATGATACGTCTGGACCTTTGAGTGTGTAAACAAGTTCAGGGGCCAAGTGTTTGTGGTTCGTTTGAGAGGTTACCAGTGGGAGATGAGGACCAGCAAGAGCTTTCAGGGCTGGCACCTTTAGTGTAGGAGCAATCGCTGGACGTTCGCAATTTGGGTGTTGAGCTCTGACGTGAATTAGCGAGAGGAAGCGATCATACGTCTGGACCTTTGAGTGTCTAAACAAGTTCAGAGGCCAAGTGTTTGTGGTTCGTTTGAGAGGTTACCAGTGGGAGATGAGGACCAGCAAGAGCTTTCAGGGCTGGCACCTTTAGTGTAGGAGCAATCGCTGGACGTTCGCAATTTCGGTGTTGAGCTCTGACGTGAATTAGCGAGAGGAAGCGATGATACGTCTGGACCTTTGAGTGTCTAAACAAGTTAGGAGGCAAGGGTTTGTGGTTCGTTTGAGAGGTTACCAGTGGGAGATGAGGACCAGCAAGAGCTTTCAGGGCTGGCACCTTTAGTGTAGGAGCAATCGCTGGACGTTCGCAATTTGGGTGTTGAGCTCTGACGTGAATTAGCGAGAGGAAGCGATCATACGTCTGGACCTTTGAGTGTCTAAACAAGTTCAGATGCCAAATGTTTGTGGTTCCTTTTAGAGGTTACCAGTGGGAGATGAGGACCAGCCACAGCTTTCAGGGCTGGCACCTTTAGTGTAGGAGCAATCGCTGGACGTTCGCAATTTCGGTGTTGAGCTCTGACGTGAATTAGCGAGAGGAAGCGATGATACGTCTGGACCTTTGAGTGTTGTAAACAAGTTCAGAGGCCAAGTGTTTGTGGTTCGTTTGAGAGGTTACCAGTGGGAGATGAGGACCAGCAAGAGCTTTCAGGGCTGGCACCTTTAGTGTAGGAGCAATCGCTGGACGTCGCCATTTCGGTGTTGAGCTCTGACGTGAATTAGCGAGAGGAAGCGATGATACGTCTCGACCTTTGAGTGTCTAAACAAGTTCAGAGGCCAATTGTTTGTGGTTCGTTTGAGAGGTTACCAGTGGGAGATGAGGACCAGCACAGCTTTCAGGGCTGGCCCCTTTAGCGTAGGAGCAATCGATGGACGTTCGCAATTTCGGTGTTGAGCTCTGACGTGAATTAGCGAGAGGAAGCGATGATACGTCTCGACCTTTGAGTGTGTAAACAAGTTCAGAGGCCAAGTGTTTGTGGTTCTTTTGAGAGGTTACCAGTGGAGATGAGGACCAGCAAGAACTTTCAGGGCTGGCACCTTTAGTGTAGGAGCAATCGCTGGACGTTCGCAATTTCGGTGTTGAGCTCTGACGTGAATTAGCGAGAGGAAGCGACGATATGTCTGGACCTTTGCGTGTCTAAACAAGTTCAGAGGCCAAGTGTTTTGTGGTTCGTTTGAGAGGTTATCAGTGGGAGATGAGGACCAGCCACAGCTTTCACGGCTGGCACCTTTAGTGTAGGAGCAATCGCTGGACGTTCGCAATTTGGTGTTGAGCTCTGACGTGAATTATAGCGAGAGGATAGCGATGATACGTATCTGGACCTTTGCGTGTGTAAACAAGTTCAGAGGCCAAGTGTTTGTGGTTCGTTTGAGAGGTTACCAGTGGGAGATGAGGACCAGCAAGAGCTTTCAGGGCTGGCCCCTTTAGCGTAGGAGCAATCGCTGGACATTCGCAATTTCGGTGTGAGCTCTGACGTCAATTAGCGAGAGGAAGCGATGATACGTCTGGACCTTTGAGTGTCTAAACAAGTTCAGAGGCCAAGTGTTTGTGGTTCGTTTGAGAGGTTAGCAGTGGGAGATGAGGACCAGCCACAGCTTTCAGGGCTGGCACCTTTAGTGTAGGAGCAATCGCTGACGTTCGCAATTTCGGTGTTGAGCTCTGACGTGAATTAGCGAGAGGAAGCGATGATACGTCTGGACCTTTGAGTGTCTAAACAAGTTCAGAGGCCAAGTGTTTGTGGTCGTTTGAGAGGTTACCAGGGGGAGATGAGGACCAGCAAGAGCTTTCAGGGCTGGCACCTTTAGTGTAGGAGCAATCGCTGGACGTTCGCAATTTCGGTGTTGAGCTCTGACGTGGAATTAGCGAGAGGAAGCGATGATACGTCTCGACCTTTGAGTGTCTAAACAAGTTCAGAGGCCAAGTGTTTGTGGTTCGTTTGAGAGGTTACCAGTGGGAGATGAGGACCAGCCACAGCTTTCAGGGCTGGCACCTTTAGTGTAGGAGCAATCGCTGGACGTTCGCAATTTGGGTGTTGAGCTCTGACGTGAATTAGCGAGAGGAAGCGATGATACGTCTGGACCTTTGAGTGTGTAAACAAGTTCAGGGGCCAAGTGTTTGTGGTTCGTTTTGAGAGGTTACCAGTGGGAGATGAGGACCAGCAAGAGCTTTCAGGGCTGGCACCTTTAGTGTAGGAGCAATGGCTGGACGTTCGCAATTTCGGTGTTGAGCTCTGACGTGAATTAGCGAGAGGAAGCGATGATACGTCTGGGACCTTTGAGTGTGTAAACAAGTTCAGAGGCCAAGTGTTTGTGGTTCGTTTGAGAGGTTAGCAGTGGAGATGAGGACCAGCAAGAGCTTTCAGGGCTGGCACCTTTAGTGTAGGAGCAATCGCTGGACGTTCGCCATTTCGGTGTTGAGCTCTGACGTGAATTAGCGAGAGGAAGCGATGATACGTCTCGACCTTTGAGTGTCTAAACAAGTTCAGAGGCCAAGTGTTTGTGGTTCGTTTGAGAGGTTACCAGTGGGAGATGAGGACCAGCCACAGCTTTCAGGGCTGGCCCCTTTAGCGTAGGAGCAATCGCTGGACGTTCGCAATTTCGGTGTTGAGCTCTGACGTGAATTAGCGAGAGGAAGTGATGATACGTCTCGACTTTGGGGTGTGTAAACAAGTTCAGAGGCCAAGTGTTTGTGGTTCTTTTGAGAGGTTACCAGTGGGAGATGAGGACCAGCAAGAACTTTCAGGCTGGCACCTTTAGTGTAGGAGCAATCGCTGGACGTTCGCAATTTCGGTGTTGAGCTCTGACGTGAATTAGCGAGAGGAAGCGATGATACGTCTGGACCTTTGAGTGTAAACAAGTTCAGATGCCAAGTGTTTGTGGTTCGTTTGAGAGGTTACCAGTGGGAGATGAGGACCAGCAAGAGCTTTCAGGGCTGGCACCTTTAGTGTAGGAGCAATCGCTGGACGTTCGCAATTTCGGTGTTGAGCTCTGACATGAATTAGGGAGAGGAAGCGATGATATGTCTGGACCTTTGCGTGTCTAAACAAGTTCAGAGGCCAAGTGTTGGTGGTTCGTTTGAGAGGTTAGCAGTGGGAGATGAGACCAGCCAGAGCTTTCAGGGCTGGCACCTTTAGTGTCAGGAGCAATCGCTGGACGTTCGCAATTTTGGTGTTGAGCTCTGACGTGAATTAGCGAGAGAAGCGATGATACGTCTGGACCTTTGCGTGTGTAAACAAGTTCAGAGGCCAAGTGTTTGTGGTTCGTTTGAGAGGTTACCAGTGGGAGATGAGGACAGCAAGAACTTTCAGGGCTGGCACCTTTAGTGTAGGAGCAATCGCTGGACGTTCGCAATTTCGGTGTTGAGCTCTGACGTGAATTAGCGAGAGGAAGCGATGATACGTCTGGACCTTTGAGTGTCTAAACAAGTTCAGAGGCCAAGTGTTTGTGGTTCGTTTGAGAGGTTACCAGTGGGAGATGAGGACCAGCCACAGCTTTCAGGGCTGGCAGCTTTAGTGTAGGAGCAATCGCTGGACGTTTGCAATTTGGGTGTTGAGCTCTGACGTGAATTAGCGAGAGGAAGCGATGATACGTCTCGACCTTTGAGTGTCTAAACAAGTTCAGAGGCCAAGTGTTTGTGGTTCGTTTGAGAGGTTACCAGTGGGAGATGAGGATCAGCCAGAGCTTTCAGGGCTGGCACCTTTAGTGTAGGAGCAATCGCTGGACGTTCGCAATTTCGGTGTTGAGCTCTGACGTGAATTAGCGAGAGGAAGCGATGATATGTCTGGACCTTTGAGTGTCTAAACAAGTCAGAGGCCAATGTTTGTGGTTCCTTTTAGAGGTTACCAGTGGGAGATGAGGACCAGCCACAGCTTTCAGGACTGATACCTTTAGTGTAGGAGCAATCGCTGGACGTTCGCAATTTTGGTGTTGAGCTCTGACGTGAATTAGCGAGAGGAAGCGATGATACGTCTGGACCTTTGCGTGTCTAAACAATTTCAGGGGCCAAGTGTTTGTGGTTCGTTTGAGAGCTTACCAGTGGGAGATGAGGACCAGCCACAGCTTTCAGGGCTGGCACCTTTAGTGTAGGAGCAATCGCTGGACGTTCGCAATTTCGGTGTTGAGCTCTGACGTGAATTAGCGAGAGGAAGCGATGATACGTCTGGACCTTTGAGTGTAAACAAGTTCAGATGCCAAGTGTTTGTGGTTCGTTTGAGAGGTTAGCAGTGGGAGATGAGGACCAGCCACAGCTTTCAGGGCTGGCACCTTTAGTGTAGGAGCAATCGCTGGACGTTCTCAATTTCAGTGTTGAGCTCTGACGTGAATTAGCGAGAGGAAGCGATGATACGTCTGGACCTTTGAGTGTCTAAACAAGTTCAGAGGCCAAGTGTTTGTGGTTCGTTTGAGAGGTTACCAGTGGGAGATGAGGACCAGCAAGAGCTTTCAGGGCTGGCACCTTTAGTGTAGGAGCAATCGCTGGACGTTCGCAATTTCGGTGTTGAGCTCTGACGTGAATTAGCGAGAGGAAGCGATGATACGTCTGGACCTTTGAGTGTCTAAACAAGTTCAGATGCCAAATGTTTGTGGTTCCTTTTAGAGGTTACCAGTGGGAGATGAGGACCAGCCACAGCTTTCAGGACTGATACCTTTAGTGTAGGAGCAATCGCTGGACGTTCGCAATTTTGGTGTTGAGCTCTGACGTGAATTAGCGAGAGGAAGCGATGATACGTCTGGACCTTTGAGTGTCTAAACAAGTTCAGAGGCCAAGTGTTGGTGGTTCGTTTGAGAGGTTACCATTGGGAGATGAGGACCAGCCACAGCTTTCAGGGCTGGCACCTTTAGTGTAGGAGCAATCGCTGGACGTTCGCAATTTCGGTGTTGAGCTCTGACGTGAATTAGCGAGAGGAAGCGACGATATGTCTGGACCTTTGCGTGTCTAAACAAGTTCAGAGGCCAAGTGTTTGTGGTTCGTTTGAGAGGTTATCAGTGGGAGATGAGGACCAGCCACAGCTTTCAGGGCTGGCACCTTTAGTGTAGGAGCAATCGCTGGACGTTCGCAATTTCGGTGTTGAGCTCTGACGTGAATTAGCGAGAGGAAGCGATGATACGTCTGGACCTTTGAGTGTCTAAACAAGTTCAGAGGCCAAGTGTTGGTGGTTCGTTTGAGAGGTTACCAGGGGGAGATGAGGACCAGCAAGAGCTTTCAGGGCTGGCACCTTTAGTGTAGGAGCAATCGCTGGACGTTCGCAATTTCGGTGTTGAGCTCTGACGTGAATTAGCGAGAGGAAGCGATGATACGTCTCGACCTTTGAGTGTGTAAACAAGTTCAGAGGCCAAGTGTTTGTGGTTCGTTTGAGAGGTTACCAGTGGGAGATGAGGACCAGCCACAGCTTTCAGGGCTGGCACCTTTAGTGTAGGAGCAATCGCTGGACGTTCGCAATTTGGGTGTTGAGCTCTGACGTGAATTAGCGAGAGGAAGCGATGATACGTCTGGACCTTTGAGTGTGTAAACAAGTTCAGGGGCCAAGTGTTTGTGGTTCGTTTGAGAGGTTACCAGTGGGAGATGAGGACCAGCAAGAGCTTTCAGGGCTGGCACCTTTAGTGTAGGAGCAATCGCTGGACGTTCGCAATTTGGGTGTTGAGCTCTGACGTGAATTAGCGAGAGGAAGCGATCATACGTCTGGACCTTTGAGTGTCTAAACAAGTTCAGAGGCCAAGTGTTTGTGGTTCGTTTGAGAGGTTACCAGTGGGAGATGAGGACCAGCAAGAGCTTTCAGGGCTGGCACCTTTAGTGTAGGAGCAATCGCTGGACGTTCGCAATTTCGGTGTTGAGCTCTGACGTGAATTAGCGAGAGGAAGCGATGATACGTCTGGACCTTTGAGTGTCTAAACAAGTTCAGAGGCCAAGTGTTTGTGGTTCGTTTGAGAGGTTACCAGTGGGAGATGAGGACCAGCAAGAGCTTTCAGGGCTGGCACCTTTAGTGTAGGAGCAATCGCTGGACGTTCGCAATTTGGGTGTTGAGCTCTGACGTGAATTAGCGAGAGGAAGCGATCATACGTCTGGACCTTTGAGTGTCTAAACAAGTTCAGATGCCAAATGTTTGTGGTTCCTTTTAGAGGTTACCAGTGGGAGATGAGGACCAGCCACAGCTTTCAGGGCTGGCACCTTTAGTGTAGGAGCAATCGCTGGACGTTCGCAATTTCGGTGTTGAGCTCTGACGTGAATTAGCGAGAGGAAGCGATGATACGTCTGGACCTTTGAGTGTGTAAACAAGTTCAGAGGCCAAGTGTTTGTGGTTCGTTTGAGAGGTTACCAGTGGGAGATGAGGACCAGCAAGAGCTTTCAGGGCTGGCACCTTTAGTGTAGGAGCAATCGCTGGACGTTCGCCATTTCGGTGTTGAGCTCTGACGTGAATTAGCGAGAGGAAGCGATGATACGTCTCGACCTTTGAGTGTCTAAACAAGTTCAGAGGCCAATTGTTTGTGGTTCGTTTGAGAGGTTACCAGTGGGAGATGAGGACCAGCCACAGCTTTCAGGGCTGGCCCCTTTAGCGTAGGAGCAATCGCTGGACGTTCGCAATTTCGGTGTTGAGCTCTGACGTGAATTAGCGAGAGGAAGCGATGATACGTCTCGACCTTTGAGTGTGTAAACAAGTTCAGAGGCCAAGTGTTTGTGGTTCTTTTGAGAGGTTACCAGTGGGAGATGAGGACCAGCAAGAACTTTCAGGGCTGGCACCTTTAGTGTAGGAGCAATCGCTGGACGTTCGCAATTTCGGTGTTGAGCTCTGACGTGAATTAGCGAGAGGAAGCGATGATACGTCTGGACCTTTGAGTGTAAACAAGTTCAGATGCCAAGTGTTTGTGGTTCGTTTGAGAGGTTACCAGTGGGAGATGAGGACCAGCAAGAGCTTTCAGGGCTGGCCCCTTTAGTGTAGGAGCAATCGCTGGACGTTCGCAGTTTCAGTGTTGAGCTCTGACGTGAATTAGCGAAAGGAAGCGATGATACGTCTGGACCTTTGAGTGTCTAAACAAGTTCAGATGCCAAATGTTTGTGGTTCCTTTTAGAGGTTACCAGTGGGAGATGAGGACCAGCCACAGCTTTCAGGACTGATACCTTTAGTGTAGGAGCAATCGCTGGACGTTCGCAATTTTGGTGTTGAGCTCTGACGTGAATTAGCGAGAGGAAGCGATGATACGTCTGGACCTTTGAGTGTCTAAACAAGTTCAGGGGCCAAGTGTTTGTGGTTCGTTTGAGAGGTTACCAGTGGGAGATGAGGACCAGCAAGAGCTTTCAGTGCTGGCACCTTTAGTGTAGGAGCAATCGCTGGACGTTCGCAATTTCGGTGTTGAGCTCTGACATGAATTAGCGAGAGGAAGCGATGATATGTCTGGACCTTTGCGTGTCTAAACAAGTTCAAGAGGCCAAGTGTTGGTGGTTCGTTTGAGAGGTTAGCAGTGGGAGATGAGGACCAGCCAGAGCTTTCAGGGCTGGCACCTTTAGTGTAGGAGCAATCGCTGGACGTTCGCAATTTTGGTGTTGAGCTCTGACGTGAATTAGCGAGAGGAAGCGATCATACGTCTGGACCTTTGCGTGTGTAAACAAGTTCAGAGGCAAGTGTTTGTGGTTCCTTTCAGAGGTTACCAGTGGGAGATGAGGACCAGCCACAGCTTTCAGGCTGGCACCTTTAGTGTAGGAGCAATCGCTGGACGTTCGCAATTTCGGTGTTGAGCTCTGACGTGAATTAGCGAGAGGAAGCGATGATACGTCTGGACCTTTGAGTGTCTAAACAAGTTCAGAGGCCAAGTGTTTGTGGTTCGTTTGAGAGGTTACCAGTGGGAGATGAGGACCAGCCACAGCTTTCAGGGCTGGCAGCTTTAGTGTAGGAGCAATCGCTGGACGTTTGCAATTTTGGTGTTGAGCTCTGACGTGAATTAGCGAGAGGAAGCGATGATACGTCTCGACCTTTGAGTGTCTAAACAAGTTCAGAGGCCAAGTGTTTGTGGTTCGTTTGAGAGGTTACCAGTGGGAGATGAGGATCAGCAAGAGCTTTCAGGGCTGGCACCTTTAGTGTAGGAGCAATCGCTGGACGTTCGCAATTTCGGTTTTGACCTCTGACGTGAATTAGCGAGAGGAAGCGATGATACGTCTCGACCTTTGTTTCTAACAAGTTCAGAGGCCAAGTGTTTGTGGTTCGTTTGAGAGGTTAGCAGTGGAGATGAGGACCAGCCACAGCTTTCAGGGCTGGCACCTTTAGTGTAGGAGCAATCGCTGGACGTTACAAATTTCGGTGTTGAGCTCTGACGTGAATTAGCGAGAGGAAGCGATGATACGTCTGGACCTTTGAGTGTCTAAACAAGTTCAGATGCCAAATGTTTGTGGTTCCTTTTAGAGGTTACCAGTGGGAGATGAGACCAGCCACAGCTTTCAGGACTGATACCTTTAGTGTAGGAGCAATCGCTGGACGTTCGCAATTTTGGTGTTGAGCTCTGACGTGAATTAGCGAGAGGAAGCGATGATACGTCTGGACCTTTGAGTGTGTAAACAAGTTCAGGGGCCAAGTGTTTGTGGTTCGTTTGAGAGGTTACCAGTGGGAGATGAGGACCAGCAAGAGCTTTCAGGGCTGGCACCTTTAGTGTAGGAGCAATCGCTGGACGTTCGCAATTTCGGTGTTGAGCTCTGACGTGAATTAGCGAGAGGAAGTGATGATATGTCTGGACCTTTGCGTGTCTAAACAAGTTCAGAGGCCAAGTGTTTGTGGTTCGTTTGAGAGGTTACCAGTGGGAGATGAGGACCAGCCACAGCTTTCAGGGCTGGCACCTTTTTTAGTGTAGGAGCAATCGCTGGACGTTCGCAATTTCGGTGTTGAGCTCTGACGTGAATTAGCGAGAGGAAGCGATGATACGTCTGGACCTTTGAGTGTCTAAACAAGTTCAGATGCCAAATGTTTGTGGTTCCTTTTAGAGGTTACCAGTGGGAGATGAGGACCAGCCACAGCTTTCAGGACTGATACCTTTAGTGTAGGAGCAATCGCTGGACGTTCGCAATTTCGGTGTTGAGCTCTGACGTGAATTAGCGAGAGGAAGCGATGATACGTCTGGACCTTTGAGTGTCTAAACAAGTTCAGATGCCAAATGTTTGTGGTTCCTTTTAGAGGTTACCAGTGGGAGATGAGGACCAGCCACAGCTTTCAGGATACCTTTAGTGTAGGAGCAATCGCTGGACGTTCGCAATTTTGGTGTTGAGCTCTGACGTGAATTAGCGAGAGGAAGCGATGATACGTCTGGACCTTTGAGTGTCTAAACAAGTTCAGGGGCCAAGTGTTTGTGGTTCGTTTGAGAGGTTACCAGTGGGAGATGAGGACCAGCAAGAGCTTTCAGGGCTGGCACCTTTAGTGTAGGAGCAATCGCTGGACGTTTGCAATTTGGGTGTTGAGCTCTGACGTCAATTAGCGAGAGGAAGTGATGATATGTCTGGACCTTTGCGTGTCTAAACAAGTTCAGAGGCCAAGTGTTGGTGGTTCGTTTGAGAGGTTACCAGTGGGAGATGAGGACCAGCCACAGCTTTCAGGGCTGGCACCTTTAGTGTAGGAGCAATCGCTGGACGTTCGCAATTTCGGTGTTGAGCTCTGACGTGAATTAGCGAGAGGAAGCGATGATACGTCTCGACCTTTGAGTATCTAAACAATTTCAGAGGCCAAGTGTTTGTGGTTCGTTTGAGAGATTAGCAGTGGGAGATGAGGACCAGCAGGAGCTTTCAGGGCTGGCAACTTTAGTGTAGGAGCAATCGCTGGACGTTCGCAATTTCGATTTTGAGCTCTGACGTGAATTAGCGAGAGGAAGCGATGATACGTCTCGACCTTTGCGTGTCTAAACAAGTTCAGAGGCCAAGTGTTTGTGGTTCGTTTGAGAGGTTACCAGTGGGAGATGAGGACCAGCCACAGCTTTCAGGGCTGGCACCTTTAGAGTAGGAGCAGTCGCTGGACGTTCGCAATTTCGGTGTTGAGCTCTGACGTGAATTAGCGAGAGGAAGCGATGAAAAGTCTGGACCTTTGAGTGTCTAAACAAGTTCAGAGGCCAAGTGTTCGTGGCTCGTTTGAGAGGTTACCAGTGGGAGATGAGGACCAGCAAGAACTTTCAGGGCTGGCACCTTTAGTGTAGGAGCAATCGCTGGACGTTCGCAATTTCGGTGTTGAGCTCTGACGTGAATTAGCGAGAGGAAGCGATGATACGTCTGGACCTTTGAGTGTAAACAAGTTCAGATGCCAAGTGTTTGTGGTTCCTTTCAGAGGTTACCAGTGGGAGATGAGGACCAGCCACAGCTTTCAGGGCTGGCACCTTTAGTGTAGGAGCAATCGCTGGACGTTCGCAGTTTCAGTGTTGAGCTCTGACGTGAATTAGCGAAAGGAAGCGATGATACGTCTGGACCTTTGAGTGTCTAAACAAGTTCAGAGGCCACGTGTTTGTGGTTCGTTTGAGAGGTTATCAGTGGGAGATGAGGACCAGCCACAGCTTTCAGGGCTGGCAGCTTTAGTGTAGGAGCAATCGCTGGACGTTCGCAATTTCGGTGTTGAGCTCTGACGTGAATTAGCGAGAGGAAGCGATGATACGTCTGGACCTTTGAGTGTCTAAACAAGTTCAGATGCCAAATGTTTGTGGTTCCTTTTAGAGGTTACCAGTGGGAGATGAGGACCAGCCACAGCTTTCAGGACTGATACCTTTAGTGTAGGAGCAATCGCTGGACGTTCGCAATTTCGGTGTTGAGCTCTGACGTGAATTAGCGAGAGGAAGCGATGATACGTCTGGACCTTTGAGTGTCTAAACAAGTTCAGATGCCAAATGTTTGTGGTTCCTTTTAGAGGTTACCAGTGGGAGATGAGGACCAGCCACAGCTTTCAGGACTGATACCTTTAGTGTAGGAGCAATCGCTGGACGTTCGCAATTTTGGTGTTGAGCTCTGACGTGAATTAGCGAGAGGAAGCGATGATACGTCTGGACCTTTGAGTGTCTAAACAAGTTCAGGGGCCAAGTGTTTGTGGTTCGTTTGAGAGGTTACCAGTGGGAGATGAGGACCAGCAAGAGCTTTCAGGGCTGGCACCTTTAGTGTAGGAGCAATCGCTGGACGTTTGCAATTTGGGTGTTGAGCTCTGACGTCAATTAGCGAGAGGAAGTGATGATATGTCTGGACCTTTGCGTGTCTAAACAAGTTCAGAGGCCAAGTGTTGGTGGTTCGTTTGAGAGGTTACCAGTGGGAGATGAGGACCAGCCACAGCTTTCAGGGCTGGCACCTTTAGTGTAGGAGCAATCGCTGGACGTTCGCAATTTCGGTGTTGAGCTCTGACGTGAATTAGCGAGAGGAAGCGACGATATGTCTGGACCTTTGCGTGTCTAAACAAGTTCAGAGGCCAAGTGTTTGTGGTTCGTTTGAGAGGTTACCAGTGGGAGATGAGGACCAGCCACAGCTTTCAGGGCTGGCACCTTTAGTGTAGGAGCAATCGCTGGACGTTCGCAATTTTGGTGTTGAGCTCTGACGTGAATTAGCGAGAGGAAGCGATGATACGTCTCGACCTTTGCGTGTCTAAACAAGTTCAGAGGCCAAGTGTTTGTGGTTCGTTTGAGAGGTTACCAGTGGGAGATGAGGACCAGCCCACAGCTTTCAGGGCTGGCACCTTTAGTGTAGGAGCAATCGCTGGACGTTCGCAATTTCGGTGTTGAGCTCTGACGTGAATTAGCGAGAGGAAGCGATGATACGTCTGGACCTTTGAGTGTGTAAACAAGTTCAGAGGCCAAGTGTTTGTGGTTCCTTTTAGAGGTTACCAGTGGGAGATGAGGACCAGCCACAGCTTTCAGGGCTGGCACCTTTAGTGTAGGAGCAATCGCTGGACGTTCGCAATTTCGGTGTTGAGCTCTGACGTGAATTAGCGAGAGGAAGCGATGATACGTCTGGACCTTTGAGTGTCTAAACAAGTTCAGATGCCAAATGTTTGTGGTTCCTTTTAGAGGTTACCAGTGGGAGATGAGGACCAGCCACAGCTTTCAGGACTGATACCTTTAGTGTAGGAGCAATCGCTGGACCTTCGCAATTTTGGTGTTGAGCTCTGACGTGAATTAGCGAGAGGAAGCGATGATACGTCTGGACCTTTGAGTGTCTAAACAAGTTCAGGGGCCAAGTGTTTGTGGTTCGTTTGAGAGGTTACCAGTGGGAGATGAGGACCAGCAAGAGCTTTCAGGGCTGGCACCTTTAGTGTAGGAGCAATCGCTGGACGTTCGCAATTTCGGTGTTGAGCTCTGACGTGAATTAGCGAGAGGAAGCGATGATATGTCTGGACCTTTGCGTGTCTAAACAAGTTCAGAGGCCAAGTGTTGGTGGTTCGTTTGAGAGGTTACCAGTGGGAGATGAGGACCAGCCACAGCTTCAGGGCTGGCACCTTTAGTGTAGGAGCAATCGCTGGACCTTCGCAATTTGGGTGTTGAGCTCTGACGTGAACTAGCGAGAGGAAGCGATGATACGTCTGGACCTTTGCGTGTCTAAACAAGTTCCGAGCCCAAGTGTTTGTGGTTCGTTTGAGAGGTTACCAGTGGGAGATGAGGACCAGCAAGAGCTTTCAGGGCTGGCACCTTTAGTGTAGGAGCAATCGCTGGACGTTCGCAATTTCGGTGTTGAGCTCTGACGTGAATTAGCGAGAGGAAGCGATGATACGTCTGGACCTTTGAGTGTGTAAACAAGTTCAGAGGCCAAGTGTTTGTGGTTCGTTTGAGAGATTAGCAGTGGGAGATGAGGACCAGTCACAGCTTTCAGGGCTGGCACCTTTAGTGTAGGAGCAATCGCTGGACGTTTGCAATTTGGGTGTTGAGCTCTGACGTGAATTAGCGAGAGGAAGCGATGATACGTCTGGACCTTTGCGTGTGTAAACAAGTTCAGAGGCCAAGTGTTTGTGGTTCCTTTTAGAGGTTACCAGTGGGAGATGAGGACCAGCCACAGCTTTCAGGACTGATACCTTTAGTGTAGGAGCAATCGCTGGACGTTCGCAATTTCGGTGTTGAGCTCTGACGTGAATTAGCGAGAGGAAGCGATGATACGTCTGGACCTTTGAGTGTCTAAACAAGTTCAGAGGCCAAGTGTTTGTGGTTCGTTTGAGAGGTTACCAGTGGGAGATGAGGACCAGCAAGAGCTTTCAGGGCTGGCACCTTTAGTGTAGGAGCAATCGCTGGACGTTCGCAATTTCGGTGTTGAGCTCTGACGTGAATTAGCGAGAGGAAGCGATGATACGTCTGGACCTTTGAGTGTGTAAACAAGTTCAGAGGCCAAGTGTTTGTGGTTCGTTTGAGAGATTAGCAGTGGGAGATGAGGACCAGTCACAGCTTTCAGGGCTGGCACCTTTAGTGTAGGAGCAATCGCTGGACGTTTGCAATTTGGGTGTTGAGCTCTGACGTGAATTAGCGAGAGGAAGCGATGATACGTCTGGACCTTTGCGTGTGTAAACAAGTTCAGAGGCCAAGTGTTTGTGGTTCCTTTTAGAGGTTACCAGTGGGAGATGAGGACCAGCCACAGCTTTCAGGACTGATACCTTTAGTGTAGGAGCAATCGCTGGACGTTCGCAATTTCGGTGTTGAGCTCTGACGTGAATTAGCGAGAGGAAGCGATGATACGTCTGGACCTTTGAGTGTCTAAACAAGTTCAGGGGCCAAGTGTTTGTGGTTCGTTTGAGAGGTTACCAGTGGGAGATGAGGACCAGCAAGAGCTTTCAGGGCTGGCACCTTTAGTGTAGGAGCAATCGCTGGACGTTCGCAATTTCGGTGTTGAGCTCTGACGTGAATTAGCGAGAGGAAGCGATGATACGTCTGGACCTTTGAGTGTGTAAACAAGTTCAGAGGCCAAGTGTTTGTGGTTCGTTTGAGAGATTAGCAGTGGGAGATGAGGACCAGTCACAGCTTTCAGGGCTGGCACCTTTAGTGTAGGAGCAATCGCTGGACGTTTGCAATTTGGGTGTTGAGCTCTGACGTGAATTAGCGAGAGGAAGCGATGATACGTCTGGACCTTTGCGTGTTTAAACAAGTTCAGAGGCCAAGTGTTGGTGGTTCCTTTTAGAGGTTACCAGTGGGAGATGAGGACCAGCCACAGCTTTCAGGACTGATACCTTTAGTGTAGGAGCAATCGCTGGACGTTCGCAATTTCGGTGTTGAGCTCTGACGTGAATTAGCGAGAGGAAGCGATGATACGTCTGGACCTTTGAGTGTCTAAACAAGTTCAGGGGCCAAGTGTTTGTGGTTCGTTTGAGAGGTTACCAGTGGGAGATGAGGACCAGCAAGAGCTTTCAGGGCTGGCACCTTTAGTGTAGGAGCAATCGCTGGACGTTCGCAATTTCGGTGTTGAGCTCTGACGTGAATTAGCGAGAGGAAGCGATGATATGTCTGGACCTTTGCGTGTCTAAACAAGTTCAGAGGCCAAGTGTTGGTGGTTCGTTTGAGAGGTTACCAGTGGGAGATGAGGACCAGCCACAGCTTTCAGGGCTGGCACCTTTAGTGTAGGAGCAATCGCTGGACGTTCGCAATTTGGGTGTTGAGCTCTGACGTGAATTAGCGAGAGGAAGCGATGATACGTCTGGACCTTTGAGTGTAAACAAGTTCAGATGCCAAGTGTTTGTGGTTCCTTTCAGAGGTTACCAGTGGGAGATGAGGACCAGCCACAGCTTTCAGGGCTGGCACCTTTAGTGTAGGAGCAATCGCTGGACGTTCGCAGTTTCAGTGTTGAGCTCTGACGTGAATTAGCGAGAGGAAGCGATGATACGTCTCGACCTTTGAGTGTGTAAACAAGTTCAGAGGCCAAGTGTTTGTGGTTCGTTTGAGAGGTTACCAGTGGGAGATGAGGACCAGCAAGAACTTTCAGGGCTGGCACCTTTAGTGTAGGAGCAATCGCTGGACGTTCGCAATTTCGGTGTTGAGCTCTGACGTGAATTAGCAAGAGGAAGCGATGATACGTCTGGACCTTTGAGTGTAAACAAGTTCAGATGCCAAGTGTTTGTGGTTCCTTTCAGAGGTTACCAGTGGGAGATGAGGACCAGCCACAGCTTTCAGGGCTGGCACCTTTAGTGTAGGAGCAATCGCTGGACGTTCGCAGTTTCAGTGTTGAGCTCTGACGTGAATTAGCGAAAGGAAGCGATGATACGTCTGGACCTTTGAGTGTCTAAACAAGTTCAGAGGCCAAGTGTTTGTGGTTCGTTTGAGAGGTTAGCAGTGGGAGATGAGGACCAGCCACAGCTTTCAGGGCTGGCACCTTTAGTGTAGGAGCAATCGCTGGACGTTCGCAATTTCGGTGTTGAGCTCTGACGTGAATTAGCGAGAGGAAGCGATGATACGTCTGGACCTTTGAGTGTCTAAACAAGTTCAGATGCCAAGTGTTTGTGGTTCCTTTTAGAGGTTACCAGTGGGAGATGAGGACCAGCCACAGCTTTCAGGGCTGGCACCTTTAGTGTAGGAGCAATCGCTGGACGTTCGCAATTTGGGTGTTGAGCTCTGACGTGAATTAGCGAGAGGAAGCGATGATACGTCTGGACCTTTGAGTGTCTAAACAAGTTCAGAGGCCAAATGTTTGTGGTTCCTTTTAGAGGTTACCAGTGGGAGATGAGGACCAGCCACAGCTTTCAGGACTGATACCTTTAGTGTAGGAGCAATCGCTGGACCTTCGCAATTTTGGTGTTGAGCTCTGACGTGAATTAGCGAGAGGAAGCGATGATACGTCTGGACCTTTGAGTGTGTAAACAAGTTCAGGGGCCAAGTGTTTGTGGTTCGTTTGAGAGGTTACCAGTGGGAGATGAGGACCAGCAAGAACTTTCAGGGCTGGCCCCTTTAGTGTAGGAGCAATCGCTGGACGTTCGCAATTTCGGTGTTGAGCTCTGACGTGAATTAGCGAGAGGAAGCGATGATACGTCTGGACCTTTGAGTGTAAACAAGTTCAGATGCAAAGTGTTTGTGGTTCCTTTCAGAGGTTACCAGTGGGAGATGAGGACCAGCCACAGCTTTCAGGGCTGGCACCTTTAGTGTAGGAGCAATCGCTGGACGTTCGCAGTTTCAGTGTTGAGCTCTGACGTGAATTAGCGAAAGGAAGCGATGATACGTCTGGACCTTTGAGTGTCTAAACAAGTTCAGAGGCCAAGTGTTTGTGGTTCGTTTGAGAGGTTAGCAGTGGGAGATGAGGACCAGCCACAGCTTTCAGGGCTGGCACCTTTAGTGTAGGAGCAATCGCTGGACGTTCGCAATTTCGGTGTTGAGCTCTGACGTGAATTAGCGAGAGGAAGCGATGATACGTCTGGACCTTTGAGTGTGTAAACAAGTTCAGATGCCAAGTGTTTGTGGTTCCTTTTAGAGGTTACCAGTGGGAGATGAGGACCAGCCACAGCTTTCAGGGCTGGCACCTTTAGTGTAGGAGCAATCGCTGGACGTTCGCAATTTCGGTGTTGAGCTCTGACGTGAATTAGCGAGAGGAAGCGATGATATGTCTGGACCTTTGCGTGTCTAAACAAGTTCAGAGGCCAAGTGTTGGTGGTTCGTTTGAGAGGTTACCAGTGGGAGATGAGGACCAGCCACAGCTTTCAGGGCTGGCACCTTTAGTGTAGGAGCAATCGCTGGACGTTCGCAATTTGGGTGTTGAGCTCTGACGTGAATTAGCGAGAGGAAGCGATGATACGTCTGGACCTTTGCGTGTCTAAACAAGTTCCGAGCCCAAGTGTTTGTGGTTCGTTTGAGAGGTTACCAGTGGGAGATGAGGACCAGCAAGAGCTTTCAGGGCTGGCACCTTTAGTGTAGGAGCAATCGCTGGACGTTCGCAATTTCGGTGTTGAGCTCTGACGTGAATTAGCGAGAGGAAGCGATGATACGTCTGGACCTTTGAGTATCTAAACAAGTTCAGGGGCCAAGTGTTTGTGGTTCGTTTGAGAGATTAGCAGTGGGAGATGAGGACCAGTCACAGCTTTCAGGGCTGGCACCTTTAGTGTAGGAGCAATCGCTGGACGTTTGCAATTTGGGTGTTGAGCTCTGACGTGAATTAGCGAGAGGAAGCGATGATACGTCTGGACCTTTGAGTGTCTAAACAAGTTCAGAGGCCAAGTGTTTGTGGTTCGTTTGAGAGGTTAGCAGTGGGAGATGAGGACCAGCAAGAGCTTTCAGGGCTGGCACCTTTAGTGTAGGAGCAATCGCTGGACGTTCGCAATTTCGGTTTTGAGCTCTGACGTGAATTAGCGAGAGGAAGCGATGATACGTCTGGACCTTTGAGTGTCTAAACAAGTTCAGATGCCAAATGTTTGTGCTTCCTTTTAGAGGTTACCAGTGGGAGATGAGGACCAGCCACAGCTTTCAGGACTGATACCTTTAGTGTAGGAGCAATCGCTGGACCTTCGCAATTTTGGTGTTGAGCTCTGACGTGAATTAGCGAGAGGAAGCGATGATACGTCTGGACCTTTGAGTGTCTAAACAAGTTCAGAGGCCAAGTGTTTGTGGTTCGTTTGAGAGGTTACCAGTGGGAGATGAGGACCAGCAAGAGCTTTCAGGGCTGGCACCTTTAGTGTAGGAGCAATCGCTGGACGTTCGCAATTTCGGTGTTGAGCTCTGACGTGAATTAGCGAGAGGAAGCGATGATATGTCTGGACCTTTGCGTGTCTAAACAAGTTCAGAGGCCAAGTGTTGGTGCTTCGTTTGAGAGGTTACCAGTGGGAGATGAGGACCAGCCACAGCTTTCAGGACTGGCACCTTTAGTGTAGGAGCAATCGCTGGACGTTCGCAATTTGGGTGTTTCGCTCTGACGTGAATTAGCGAGAGGAAGCGATGATACGTCTGGACCTTTGCGTGTGTAAACAAGTTCAGTGGCCAAGTGTTTGTGGTTCGTTTGAGAGGTTACCAGTGGGAGATGAGGACCAGCAAGAGCTTTCAGGGCTGGCACCTTTAGTGTAGGAGCAATCGCTGGACGTTCGCAATTTCGGTGTTGAGCTCTGACGTGAATTAGCGAGAGGAAGCGATGATACGTCTGGACCTTTGAGTGTGTAAACAAGTTCAGAGGCCAAGTGTTTGTGGTTCGTTTCAGAGGTTAGCAGTGGGAGATGAGGACCAGTCACAGCTTTCAGGGCTGGCACCTTTAGTGTAGGAGCAATCGCTGGACGTTTGCAATTTGGGTGTTGAGCTCTGACGTGAATTAGCGAGAGGAAGCGATGATACGTCTGGACCTTTGAGTGTCTAAACAAGTTCAGAGGCCAAGTGTTTGTGGTTCGTTTGAGAGGTTAGCAGTGGGAGATGAGGACCAGCAAGAGCTTTCAGGGCTGGCACCTTTAGTGTAGGAGCAATCGCTGGACGTTCGCAATTTCGGTTTTGAGCTCTGACGTGAATTAGCGAGAGGAAGCGATGATACGTCTCGACCTTTGTTTCTAAACAAGTTCAGAGGCCAAGTGTTTGTGGTTCGTTTGAGAGGTTACCAGTGGGAGATGAGGACCAGCCACAGCTTTCAGGGCTGGCACCTTTAGTGTAGGAGCAATCGCTGGACGTTCGCAATTTCGGTGTTGAGCTCTGACGTGAATTAGCGAGAGGAAGCGATGATACGTCTGGACCTTTGAGTGTCTAAACAAGTTCAGATGCCAAATGTTTGTGGTTCCTTTTAGAGGTTACCAGTGGGAGATGAGGACCAGCCACAGCTTTCAGGACTGATACCTTTAGTGTAGGAGCAATCGCTGGACGTTCGCAATTTTGGTGTTGAGCTCTGACGTGAATTAGCGAGAGGAAGCGATGATACGTCTGGACCTTTGAGTGTCTAAACAAGTTCAGGGGCCAAGTGTTTGTGGTTCGTTTGAGAGGTTACCAGTGGGAGATGAGGACCAGCAAGAGCTTTCAGGGCTGGCACCTTTAGTGTAGGAGCAATCGCTGGACGTTCGCAATTTCGGTGTTGAGCTCTGACGTGAATTAGCGAGAGGAAGCAATGATATGTCTGGACCTTTGCGTGTCTAAACAAGTTCAGAGGCCAAGTGTTGGTGGTTCGTTTGAGAGGTTACCAGTGGGAGATGAGGACCAGCCACAGCTTTCAGGGCTGGCACCTTTAGTGTAGGAGCAATCGCTGGACGTTCGCAATTTGGGTGTTGAGCTCTGACGTGAATTAGCGAGAGGAAGCGATGATACGTCTGGACCTTTGAGTGTCTAAACAAGTTCAGAGGCCAAGTGTTTGTGGTTCGTTTGAGAGGTTAGCAGTGGGAGATGAGGACCAGCCACAGCTTTCAGGGCTGGCACCTTTAGTGTAGGAGCAATCGCTGGACGTTCGCAATTTCGGTTTTGAGCTCTGACGTGAATTAGCGAGAGGAAGCGATGATACGTCTCGACCTTTGTTTCTAAACAAGTTCAGAGGCCAAGTGTTTGTGGTTCGTTTGAGAGGTTACCAGTGGGAGATGAGGACCAGCCACAGCTTTCAGGGCTGGCACCTTTAGTGTAGGAGCAATCGCTGGACGTTCGCAATTTCGGTGTTGAGCTCTGACGTGAATTAGCGAGAGGAAGCGATCATACGTCTGGACCTTTGAGTGTCTAAACAAGTTCAGAGGCCAAATGTTTGTGGTTCCTTTTAGAGGTTACCAGTGGGAGATGAGGACCAGCCACAGCTTTCAGGACTGATACCTTTAGTGTAGGAGCAATCGCTGGACGTTCGCAATTTCGGTGTTGAGCTCTGACGTGAATTAGCGAGAGGAAGCGATGATACGTCTGGACCTTTGAGTGTCTAAACAAGTTCAGGGGCCAAGTGTTTGTGGTTCGTTTGAGAGGTTACCAGTGGGAGATGAGGACCAGCAAGAGCTTTCAGGGCTGGCACCTTTAGTGTAGGAGCAATCGCTGGACGTTCGCAATTTCGGTGTTGAGCTCTGACGTGAAGTAGCGAGAGGAAGCGATGATATGTCTGGACCTTTGCGTGTCTAAACAAGTTCAGAGGCCAAGTGTTGGTGGTTCGTTTGAGAGGTTACCAGTGGGAGATGAGGACCAGCCACAGCTTTCAGGGCTGGCACCTTTAGTGTAGGAGCAATCGCTGGACGTTCGTAATTTGGGTGTTGAGCTCTGACGTGAATTAGCGAGAGGAAGCGATGATACGTCTGGACCTTTGAGTGTCTAAACAAGTTCAGAGGCCAAGTGTTTGTGGTTCGTTTGAGAGGTTACCAGTGGGAGATGAGGACCAGCAAGAACTTTCAGGGCTGGCACCTTTAGTGTAGGAGCAATCGCTGGACGTTCGCAATTTCGGTGTTGAGCTCTGACGTGAATTAGCGAGAGGAAGCGATGATACGTCTGGACCTTTGAGTGTAAACAAGTTCAGATGCCAAGTGTTTGTGGTTCCTTTCAGAGGTTACCAGTGGGAGATGAGGACCAGCCACAGCTTTCAGGGCTGGCACCTTTAGTGTAGGAGCAATCGCTGGACGTTCGCAATTTCGGTGTTGAGCTCTGACGTGAATTAGCGAGAGGAAGCGATGATACGTCTGGACCTTTGAGTGTGTAAACAAGTTCAGAGGCCAAGTGTTTGTGGTTCGTTTGAGAGGTTACCAGTGGGAGATGAGGACCAGCAAGAACTTTCAGGGCTGGCACCTTTAGTGTAGGAGCAATCGCTGGACGTTCGCAATTTCGGTTTTGAGCTCTGACGTGAATTAGCGAGAGGAAGCGATGATACGTCTGGACCTTTGAGTGTAAACAAGTTCAGAGGCCAAGTGTTTGTGGTTCCTTTCAGAGGTTACCAGTGGGAGATGAGGACCAGCCACAGCTTTCAGGGCTGGCACCTTTAGTGTAGGAGCAATCGCTGGACGTTCGCAGTTTCAGTGTTGAGCTCTGACGTGAATTAGCGAAAGGAAGCGATGATACGTCTGGACCTTTGAGTGTCTAAACAAGTTCAGAGGCCAAGTGTTTGTGGTTCGTTTCAGAGGTTAGCAGTGGGAGATGAGGACCAGCCACAGCTTTCAGGGCTGGCACCTTTAGTGTAGGAGCAATCGCTGGACGTTCGCAATTTCGGTGTTGAGCTCTGACGTGAATTAGCGAGAGGAAGCGATGATACGTCTGGACCTTTGAGTGTCTAAACAAGTTCAGATGCCAAGTGTTTGTGGTTCCTTTTAGAGGTTACCAGTGGGAGATGAGGACCAGCCACAGCTTTCAGGGCTGGCACCTTTAGTGTAGGAGCAATCGCTGGACGTTCGCAATTTCGGTGTTGAGCTCTGACGTGAATTAGCGAGAGGAAGCGATGATACGTCTGGACCTTTGAGTGTCTAAACAAGTTCAGATGCCAAATGTTTGTGGTTCCTTTTAGAGGTTACCAGTGGGAGATGAGGACCAGCCACAGCTTTCAGGACTGATACCTTTAGTGTAGGAGCAATCGCTGGACGTTCGCAATTTTGGTGTTGAGCTCTGACGTGAATTAGCGAGAGGAAGCGATGATACGTCTGGACCTTTGAGTGTCTAAACAAGTTCAGGGGCCAAGTGTTTGTGGTTCGTTTGAGAGGTTACCAGTGGGAGATGAGGACCAGCAAGAGCTTTCAGGGCTGGCACCTTTAGTGTAGGAGCAATCGCTGGACGTTCGCAATTTCGGTGTTGAGCTCTGACGTGAATTAGCGAGAGGAAGCAATGATATGTCTGGACCTTTGCGTGTCTAAACAAGTTCAGAGGCCAAGTGTTGGTGGTTCGTTTGAGAGGTTACCAGTGGGAGATGAGGACCAGCCACAGCTTTCAGGGCTGGCACCTTTAGTGTAGGAGCAATCGCTGGACGTTCGCAATTTGGGTGTTGAGCTCTGACGTGAATTAGCGAGAGGAAGCGATGATACGTCTGGACCTTTGAGTGTCTAAACAAGTTCAGAGGCCAAGTGTTTGTGGTTCGTTTGAGAGGTTAGCAGTGGGAGATGAGGACCAGCCACAGCTTTCAGGGCTGGCACCTTTAGTGTAGGAGCAATCGCTGGACGTTCGCAATTTCGGTTTTGAGCTCTGACGTGAATTAGCGAGAGGAAGCGATGATACGTCTCGACCTTTGTTTCTAAACAATTTCAGAGGCCAAGTGTTTGTGGTTCGTTTGAGAGGTTACCAGTGGGAGATGAGGACCAGCCACAGCTTTCAGGGCTGGCACCTTTAGTGTAGGAGCAATCGCTGGACGTTCGCAATTTCGGTGTTGAGCTCTGACGTGAATTAGCGAGAGGAAGCGATCATACGTCTGGACCTTTGAGTGTCTAAACAAGTTCAGAGGCCAAATGTTTGTGATTCCTTTTAGAGGTTACCAGTGGGAGATGAGGACCAGCCACAGCTTTCAGGACTGATACCTTTAGTGTAGGAGCAATCGCTGGACGTTCGCAATTTCGGTGTTGAGCTCTGACGTGAATTAGCGAGAGGAAGCGATGATACGTCTGGACCTTTGAGTGTCTAAACAAGTTCAGGGGCCAAGTGTTTGTGGTTCGTTTGAGAGGTTACCAGTGGGAGATGAGGACCAGCAAGAGCTTTCAGGGCTGGCACCTTTAGTGTAGGAGCAATCGCTGGACGTTCGCAATTTCGGTGTTGAGCTCTGACGTGAAGTAGCGAGAGGAAGCGATGATATGTCTGGACCTTTGCGTGTCTAAACAAGTTCAGAGGCCAAGTGTTGGTGGTTCGTTTGAGAGGTTACCAGTGGGAGATGAGGACCAGCCACAGCTTTCAGGGCTGGCACCTTTAGTGTAGGAGCAATCGCTGGACGTTCGCAATTTGGGTGTTGAGCTCTGACGTGAATTAGCGAGAGGAAGCGATGATACGTCTGGACCTTTGAGTGTCTAAACAAGTTCAGAGGCCAAGTGTTTGTGGTTCGTTTGAGAGGTTACCAGTGGGAGATGAGGACCAGCAAGAACTTTCAGGGCTGGCACCTTTAGTGTAGGAGCAATCGCTGGACGTTCGCAATTTCGGTGTTGAGCTCTGACGTGAATTAGCGAGAGGAAGCGATGATACGTCTGGACCTTTGAGTGTAAACAAGTTCAGATGCCAAGTGTTTGTGGTTCCTTTCAGAGGTTACCAGTGGGAGATGAGGACCAGCCACAGCTTTCAGGGCTGGCACCTTTAGTGTAGGAGCAATCGCTGGACGTTCGCAATTTCGGTGTTGAGCTCTGACGTGAATTAGCGAGAGGAAGCGATGATACGTCTCGACCTTTGAGTGTGTAAACAAGTTCAGAGGCCAAGTGTTTGTGGTTCGTTTGAGAGGTTACCAGTGGGAGATGAGGACCAGCAAGAACTTTCAGGGCTGGCACCTTTAGTGTAGGAGCAATCGCTGGACGTTCGCAATTTCGGTTTTGAGCTCTGACGTGAATTAGCGAGAGGAAGCGATGATACGTCTGGACCTTTGAGTGTAAACAAGTTCAGAGGCCAAGTGTTTGTGGTTCCTTTCAGAGGTTACCAGTGGGAGATGAGGACCAGCCACAGCTTTCAGGGCTGGCACCTTTAGTGTAGGAGCAATCGCTGGACGTTCGCAGTTTCAGTGTTGAGCTCTGACATGAATTAGCGAAAGGAAGCGATGATACGTCTGGACCTTTGAGTGTCTAAACAAGTTCAGAGGCCAAGTGTTTGTGGTTCGTTTCAGAGGTTAGCAGTGGGAGATGAGGACCAGCCACAGCTTTCAGGGCTGGCACCTTTAGTGTAGGAGCAATCGCTGGACGTTCGCAATTTCGGTGTTGAGCTCTGACGTGAATTAGCGAGAGGAAGCGATGATACGTCTGGACCTTTGAGTGTCTAAACAAGTTCAGATGCCAAGTGTTTGTGGTTCCTTTTAGAGGTTACCAGTGGGAGATGAGGACCAGCCACAGCTTTCAGGGCTGGCACCTTTAGTGTAGGAGCAATCGCTGGACGTTCGCAATTTCGGTGTTGAGCTCTGACGTGAATTAGCGAGAGGAAGCGATGATACGTCTGGACCTTTGAGTGTCTAAACAAGTTCAGATGCCAAATGTTTGTGGTTCCTTTTAGAGGTTACCAGTGGGAGATGAGGACCAGCCACAGCTTTCAGGACTGATACCTTTAGTGTAGGAGCAATCGCTGGACGTTCGCAATTTTGGTGTTGAGCTCTGACGTGAATTAGCGAGAGGAAGCGATGATACGTCTGGACCTTTGAGTGTCTAAACAAGTTCAGGGGCCAAGTGTTTGTGGTTCGTTTGAGAGGTTACCAGTGGGAGATGAGGACCAGCAAGAGCTTTCAGGGCTGGCACCTTTAGTGTAGGAGCAATCGCTGGACGTTCACAATTTCGGTGTTGAGCTCTGACGTGAATTAGCGAGAGGAAGCGATGATATGTCTGGACCTTTGCGTGTCTAAACAAGTTCAGAGGCCAAGTGTTGGTGCTTCGTTTGAGAGGTTACCAGTGGGAGATGAGGACCAGCCACAGCTTTCAGGGCTGGCACCTTTAGTGTAGGAGCAATCGCTGGACGTTCGCAATTTGGGTGTTCAGCTCTGACGTGAATTAGCGAGAGGAAGCGATGATACGTCTGGACCTTTGCGTGTGTAAACAAGTTCAGAGGCCAAGTGTTTGTGGTTCCTTTTAGAGGTTACCAGTGGGAGATGAGGACCAGCCACAGCTTTCAGGACTGATACCTTTAGTGTAGGAGCAATCGCTGGACGTTCGCAATTTCGGTGTTGAGCTCTGACGTGAATTAGCGAGAGGAAGCGATGATACGTCTGGACCTTTGAGTGTCTAAACAAGTTCAGGGGCCAAGTGTTTGTGGTTCGTTTGAGAGGTTACCAGTGGGAGATGAGGACCAGCCACAGCTTTCAGGGCTGGCACCTTTAGTGTAGGAGCAATCGCTGGACGTTCGCAATTTCGGTGTTGAGCTCTGACGTGAATTAGCGAGAGGAAGCGATGATATGTCTGGACCTTTGCGTGTCTAAACAAGTTCAGAGGCCAAGTGTTTGTGGTTCGTTTGAGAGGTTACCAGTGGGAGATGAGGACCAGCCACAGCTTTCAGGGCTGGCACCTTTAGTGTAGGAGCAATCGCTGGACGTTCGCAATTTGGGTGTTGAGCTCTGACGTGAATTAGCGAGAGGAAGCGATGATACGTCTGGACCTTTGAGTGTCTAAACAAGTTCAGAGGCCAAGTGTTTGTGGTTCGTTTGAGAGGTTACCAGTGGGAGATGAGGACCAGCAAGAACTTTCAGGGCTGGCACCTTTAGTGTAGGAGCAATCGCTGGACGTTCGCAATTTCGGTGTTGAGCTCTGACGTGAATTAGCGAGAGGAAGCGATGATACGTCTGGACCTTTGAGTGTAAACAAGTTCAGATGCCAAGTGTTTGTGGTTCCTTTCAGAGGTTACCAGTGGGAGATGAGGACCAGCCACAGCTTTCAGGGCTGGCACCTTTAGTGTAGGAGCAATCGCTGGACGTTCGCAGTTTCAGTGTTGAGCTCTGACGTGAATTAGCGAGAGGAAGCGATGATACGTCTCGACCTTTGAGTGTGTAAACAAGTTCAGAGGCCAAGTGTTTGTGGTTCGTTTGAGAGGTTACCAGTGGGAGATGAGGACCAGCAAGAACTTTCAGGGCTGGCACCTTTAGTGTAGGAGCAATCGCTGGACGTTCGCAATTTCGGTGTTGAGCTCTGACGTGAATTAGCGAGAGGAAGCGATGATACGTCTGGACCTTTGAGTGTAAACAAGTTCAGATGCCAAGTGTTTGTGGTTCCTTTCAGAGGTTACCAGTGGGAGATGAGGACCAGCCACAGCTTTCAGGGCTGGCACCTTTAGTGTAGGAGCAATCGCTGGACGTTCGCAGTTTCAGTGTTGAGCTCTGACGTGAATTAGCGAAAGGAAGCGATGATACGTCTGGACCTTTGAGTGTCTAAACAAGTTCAGAGGCCAAGTGTTTGTGGTTCGTTTGAGAGGTTAGCAGTGGGAGATGAGGACCAGCCACAGCTTTCAGGGCTGGCACCTTTAGTGTAGGAGCAATCGCTGGACGTTCGCAATTTCGGTGTTGAGCTCTGACGTGAATTAGCGAGAGGAAGCGATGATACGTCTGGACCTTTGAGTGTCTAAACAAGTTCAGATGCCAAGTGTTTGTGGTTCCTTTTAGAGGTTACCAGTGGGAGATGAGGACCAGCCACAGCTTTCAGGGCTGGCACCTTTAGTGTAGGAGCAATCGCTGGACGTTCGCAATTTGGGTGTTGAGCTCTGACGTGAATTAGCGAGAGGAAGCGATCATACGTCTGGACCTTTGAGTGTCTAAACAAGTTCAGATGCCAAATGTTTGTGGTTCCTTTTAGAGGTTACCAGTGGGAGATGAGGACCAGCCACAGCTTTCAGGACTGATACCTTTAGTGTAGGAGCAATCGCTGGACCTTCGCAATTTTGGTGTTGAGCTCTGACGTGAATTAGCGAGAGGAAGCGATGATACGTCTGGACCTTTGAGTGTCTAAACAAGTTCAGAGGCCAAGTGTTTGTGGTTCGTTTGAGAGGTTAGCAGTGGGAGATGAGGACCAGCCACAGCTTTCAGGGCTGGCACCTTTAGTGTAGGAGCAATCGCTGGACGTTCGCAATTTCGGTGTTGAGCTCTGACGTGAATTAGCGAGAGGAAGCGATGATATGTCTGGACCTTTGCGTGTCTAAACAAGTTCAGAGGCCAAGTGTTGGTGGTTCGTTTGAGAGGTTACCAGTGGGAGATGAGGACCAGCCACAGCTTTCAGGGCTGGCACCTTTAGTGTAGGAGCAATCGCTGGACGTTCACAATTTGGGTGTTGAGCTCTGACGTGAATTAGCGAGAGGAAGCGATGATACGTCTCGACCTTTGAGTGTGTAAACAAGTTCAGAGGCCAAGTGTTTGTGGTTCGTTTGAGAGGTTACCAGTGGGAGATGAGGACCAGCAAGAACTTTCAGGGCTGGCACCTTTAGTGTAGGAGCAATCGCTGGACGTTCGCAATTTCGGTGTTGAGCTCTGACGTGAATTAGCGAGAGGAAGCGATGATACGTCTGGACCTTTGAGTGTAAACAAGTTCAGATGCCAAGTGTTTGTGGTTCCTTTCAGAGGTTACCAGTGGGAGATGAGGACCAGCCACAGCTTTCAGGGCTGGCACCTTTAGTGTAGGAGCAATCGCTGGACGTTCGCAGTTTCAGTGTTGAGCTCTGACGTGAATTAGCGAAAGGAAGCGATGATACGTCTGGACCTTTGAGTGTCTAAACAAGTTCAGAGGCCAAGTGTTTGTGGTTCGTTTGAGAGGTTAGCAGTGGGAGATGAGGACCAGCCACAGCTTTCAGGGCTGGCACCTTTAGTGTAGGAGCAATCGCTGGACGTTCGCAATTTCGGTGTTGAGCTCTGACGTGAATTAGCGAGAGGAAGCGATGATACGTCTGGACCTTTGAGTGTCTAAACAAGTTCAGATGCCAAGTGTTTGTGGTTCCTTTTAGAGGTTACCAGTGGGAGATGAGGACCAGCCACAGCTTTCAGGGCTGGCACCTTTAGTGTAGGAGCAATCGCTGGACGTTCGCAATTTGGGTGTTGAGCTCTGACGTGAATTAGCGAGAGGAAGCGATCATACGTCTGGACCTTTGAGTGTCTAAACAAGTTCAGATGCCAAATGTTTGTGGTTCCTTTTAGAGGTTACCAGTGGGAGATGAGGACCAGCCACAGCTTTCAGGACTGATACCTTTAGTGTAGGAGCAATCGCTGGACCTTCGCAATTTTGGTGTTGAGCTCTGACGTGAATTAGCGAGAGGAAGCGATGATACGTCTGGACCTTTGAGTGTCTAAACAAGTTCAGAGGCCAAGTGTTTGTGGTTCGTTTGAGAGGTTAGCAGTGGGAGATGAGGACCAGCCACAGCTTTCAGGGCTGGCACCTTTAGTGTAGGAGCAATCGCTGGACGTTCGCAATTTCGGTGTTGAGCTCTGACGTGAATTAGCGAGAGGAAGCGATGATATGTCTGGACCTTTGCGTGTCTAAACAAGTTCAGAGGCCAAGTGTTGGTGGTTCGTTTGAGAGGTTACCAGTGGGAGATGAGGACCAGCCACAGCTTTCAGGGCTGGCACCTTTAGTGTAGGAGCAATCGCTGGACGTTCACAATTTGGGTGTTGAGCTCTGACGTGAATTAGCGAGAGGAAGCGATGATACGTCTGGACCTTTGCGTGTCTAAACAAGTTCCGAGCCCAAGTGTTTGTGGTTCGTTTGAGAGGTTACCAGTGGGAGATGAGGACCAGCAAGAGCTTTCAGGGCTGGCACCTTTAGTGTAGGAGCAATCGCTGGACGTTCGCAATTTCGGTGTTGAGCTCTGACGTGAATTAGCGAGAGGAAGCGATGATACGTCTGGACCTTTGAGTGTGTAAACAAGTTCAGAGGCCAAGTGTTTGTGGTTCGTTTGAGAGATTAGCAGTGGGAGATGAGGACCAGTCACAGCTTTCAGGGCTGGCACCTTTAGTGTAGGAGCAATCGCTGGACGTTTGCAATTTGGGTGTTGAGCTCTGACGTGAATTAGCGAGAGGAAGCGATGATACGTCTGGACCTTTGAGTGTCTAAACAAGTTCAGAGGCCAAGTGTTTGTGGTTCGTTTGAGAGGTTAGCAGTGGGAGATGAGGACCAGCAAGAGCTTTCAGGGCTGGCACCTTTAGTGTAGGAGCAATCGCTGGACGTTCGCAATTTCGGTTTTGAGCTCTGACGTGAATTAGCGAGAGGAAGCGATGATACGTCTCGACCTTTGTTTCTAAACAAGTTCAGAGGCAGAGTGTTTGTGGTTCGTTTGAGAGGTTACCAGTGGGAGATGAGGACCAGCCACAGCTTTCAGGGCTGGCACCTTTAGTGTAGGAGCAATCGCTGGACGTTCGCAATTTCGGTGTTGAGCTCTGACGTGAATTAGCGAGAGGAAGCGATGATACGTCTGGACCTTTGAGTGTCTAAACAAGTTCAGGGGCCAAATGTTTGTGGTTCCTTTTAGAGGTTACCAGTGGGAGATGAGGACCAGCCACAGCTTTCAGGACTGATACCTTTAGTGTAGGAGCAATCGCTGGACGTTCGCAATTTTGGTGTTGAGCTCTGACGTGAATTAGCGAGAGGAAGCGATGATATGTCTGGACCTTTGCGTGTCTAAACACGTTCAGAGGCCAAGTGTTTGTGGTTCGTTTGAGAGGTTACCAGTGGGAGATGAGGACCAGCCACAGCTTTCAGGGCTGGCACCTTTAGTGTAGGAGCAATCGCTGGACGTTCGCAATTTGGGTGTTGAGCTCTGACGTGAATTAGCGAGAGGAAGCGATGATACGTCTGGAACTTTGCGTGTGTAAACAAGTTCAGAGGCCAAGTGTTTGTGGTTCGTTTGAGAGGTTACCAGTGGGAGATGAGGACCAGCAAGAGCTTTCAGGGCTGGCACCTTTAGTGTAGGAGCAATCGCTGGACGTTCGCAATTGCGGTGTTGAGCTCTGACGTGAATTAGCGAGAGGAAGCGATGATACGTCTGGACCTTTGAGTGTGTAAACAAGTTCAGAGGCCAAGTGTTTGTGGTTCGTTTGAGAGATTAGCAGTGGGAGATGAGGACCAGCCACAGCTTTCAGGGCTGGCACCTTTAGTGTAGGAGCAATCGCTGGACGTTTGCAATTTGGGTGTTGAGCTCTGACGTGAATTAGCGAGAGGAAGCGATGATACGTCTGGACCTTTGAGTGTCTAAACAAGTTCAGAGGCCAAGTGTTTGTGGTTCGTTTGAGAGGTTAGCAGTGGGAGATGAGGACCAGCAAGAGCTTTCAGGGCTGGCACCTTTAGTGTAGGAGCAATCGCTGGACGTTCGCAATTTCGGTTTTGAGCTCTGACGTGAATTAGCGAGAGGAAGCGATGATACGTCTCGACCTTTGTTTCTAAACAAGTTCAGAGGCCAAGTGTTTGTGGTTCGTTTGAGAGGTTACCAGTGGGAGATGAGGACCAGCCACAGCTTTCAGGGCTGGCACCTTTAGTGTAGGAGCAATCGCTGGACGTTCGCAATTTCGGTGTTGAGCTCTGACGTGAATTAGCGAGAGGAAGCGATCATACGTCTGGACCTTTGAGTGTCTAAACAAGTTCAGAGGCCAAATGTTTGTGGTTCCTTTTAGAGGTTACCAGTGGGAGATGAGGACCAGCCACAGCTTTCAGGACTGATACCTTTAGTGTAGGAGCAATCGCTGGACGTTCGCAATTTGGGTGTTGAGCTCTGACGTGAATTAGCGAGAGGAAGCGATGATACGTCTGGACCTTTGAGTGTCTAAACAAGTTCAGGGGCCAAGTGTTTGTGGTTCGTTTGAGAGGTTACCAGTGGGAGATGAGGACCAGCAAGAGCTTTCAGGGCTGGCACCTTTAGTGTAGGAGCAATCGCTGGACGTTCGCAATTTCGGTGTTGAGCTCTGACGTGAATTAGCGAGAGGAAGCGATGATACGTCTGGACCTTTGCGTGTCTAAACAAGTTCAGAGGCCAAGTGTTTGTGGTTCCTTTTAGAGGTTACCAGTGGGAGATGAGGACCAGCCACAGCTTTCAGGACTGATACCTTTAGTGTAGGAGCAATCGCTGGACGTTCGCAATTTCGGTGTTGAGCTCTGACGTGAATTAGCGAGAGGAAGCGATGATACGTCTGGACCTTTGAGTGTGTAAACAAGTTCAGAGGCCAAGTGTTGGTGGTTTGTTTGAGAGATTAGCAGTGGGAGATGAGGACCAGTCACAGCTTTCAGGGCTGGCACCTTTAGTGTAGGAGCAATCGCTGGACGTTCGCAATTTCGGTGTTGAGCTCTGACGTGAATTAGCGAGAGGAAGCGATCATACGTCTGGACCTTTGAGTGTCTAAACAAGTTCAGATGCCAAATGTTTGTGGTTCCTTTCAGAGGTTACCAGTGGGAGATGAGGACCAGCCACAGCTTTCAGGACTGATACCTTTAGTGTAGGAGCAATCGCTGGACGTTCGCAATTTCGGTGTTGAGCTCTGACGTGAATTAGCGAGAGGAAGCGATGATACGTCTGGACCTTTGAGTGTGTAAACAAGTTCAGAGGCCAAGTGTTTGTGGTTCGTTTGAGAGATTAGCAGTGGGAGATGAGGACCAGCCACAGCTTTCAGGGCTGGCACCTTTAGTGTAGGAGCAATCGCTGGACGTTTGCAATTTGGGTGTTGAGCTCTGACGTGAATTAGCGAGAGGAAGCGATGATACGTCTCGACCTTTGCGTGTGTAAACAAGTTCAGAGGCCAAGTGTTTGTGGTTCGTTTGAGAGGTTACCAGTGGGAGATGAGGACCAGCCACAGCTTTCAGGGCTGGCCCCTTTAGTGTAGGAGCAATCGCTGGACGTTCGCAATTTCGGTGTTGAGATCTGACGTGAATTAGCGAGAGGAAGCGATGATACGTCTCGACCTTTGAGTGTGTAAACAAGTTCAGAGGCCAAGTGTTTGTGGTTCTTTTGAGAGGTTACCAGTGGGAGATGAGGACCAGCAAGAGCTTTCAGGACTGGCACCTTTAGTGTAGGAGCAATCGCTGGACGTTCGCAATTTCGGTGTTGAGCTCTGACGTGAATTAGCGAGAGGAAGCGATGATACGTCTGGACCTTTGAGTGTAAACAAGTTCAGATGCCAAGTGTTTGTGGTTCGTTTGAGAGGTTACCAGTGGGAGATGAGGACCAGCCACAGCTTTCAGGGCTGGCACCTTTAGTGTAGGAGCAATCGCTGGACGTTCGCAGTTTCAGTGTTGAGCTCTGACGTGAATTAGCGAGAGGAAGCGATGATACGTCTGGACCTTTGAGTGTCTAAACAAGTTCAGATGCCAAATGTTTGTGGTTTCTTTTAGAGGTTAGCAGTGGGAGATGAGGACCAGCCACAGCTTTCAGGACTGATACCTTTAGTGTAGGAGCAATCGCTGGACGTTCGCAATTTTGGTGTTGAGCTCTGACGTGAATTAGCGAGAGGAAGCGATGATACGTCTGGACCTTTGAGTGTCTAAACAAGTTCAGGGGCCAAGTGTTTGTGGTTCGTTTGAGAGGTTACCAGTGGGAGATGAGGACCAGCCACAGCTTTCAGGGCTGGCACCTTTAGTGTAGGAGCAATCGCTGGACGTTCGCAATTTCGGTGTTGAGCTCTGACGTGAATTAGCGAGAGGAAGCGATGATATGTCTGGACCTTTGCGTGTCTAAACAAGTTCAGAGGCCAAGTGTTGGTGGTTCGTTTGAGAGGTTACCAGTGGGAGATGAGGACCAGCCAGAGCTTTCAGGGCTGGCACCTTTAGTGTAGGAGCAATCGCTGGACGTTCGCAATTTCGGTGTTGAGCTCTGACGTGAATTAGCGAGAGGAAGCGATGATACGTCTGGACCTTTGAGTGTCTAAACTAGTTCAGAGGCCAAGTGTTTGTGGTTCGTTTGATAGGTTACCAGTGGGAGATGAGGACCAGCCACAGCTTTCAGGGCTGGCCCCTTTAGCGTAGGTGCAATCGCTGGACGTTCGCAATTTTGGTGTTGAGCTCTGACGTGAATTAGCGAGAGGAAGCGATGATACGTCTCGACCTTTGAGTGTGTAAACAAGTTCAGAGGCCAAGTGTTTGTGGTTCGTTTGAGAGGTTACCAGTGGGAGATGAGGACCAGCAAGAACTTTCAGGGCTGGCACCTTTAGTGTAGGAGCAATCGCTGGACGTTCGCAATTTCGGTGTTGAGCTCTGACGTGAATTAGCGAGAGGAAGCGATGATACGTCTGGACCTTTGAGTGTAAACAAGTTCAGATGCCAAGTGTTTGTGGTTCCTTTCAGAGGTTACCAGTGGGAGATGAGGACCAGCCACAGCTTTCAGGGCTGGCACCTTTAGTGTAGGAGCAATCGCTGGACGTTCGCAGTTTCAGTGTTGAGCTCTGACGTGAATTAGCGAGAGGAAGCGATGATACGTCTGGACCTTTGAGTGTCTAAACAAGTTCAGAGGCCAAGTGTTTGTGGTTCGTTTGAGAGGTTAGCAGTGGGAGATGAGGACCAGCAACAGCTTTCAGGGCTGGCACCTTTAGTGTAGGAGCAATCGCTGGACGTTCGCAATTTCGGTGTTGAGCTCTGACGTGAATTAGCGAGAGGAAGCGATGATACGTCTGGACCTTTGAGTGTCTAAACAAGTTCAGATGCCAAATGTTTGTGGTTCCTTTTAGAGGTTACCAGTGGGAGATGAGGACCAGCCACAGCTTTCAGGACTGATACCTTTAGTGTAGGAGAAATCGCTGGACGTTCGCAATTTTGGTGTTGAGCTCTGACGTGAATTAGCGAGAGGAAGCGATGATACGTCTGGACCTTTGAGTGTCTAAACAAGTTCAGGGGCCAAGTGTTTGTGGTTCGTTTGAGAGGTTACCAGTGGGAGATGAGGACCAGCAAGAGCTTTCAGGGCTGGCACCTTTAGTGTAGGAGCAATCGCTGGACGTTCGCAATTTCGGTGTTGAGCTCTGACGTGAATTAGCGAGAGGAAGCGATGATACGTCTGGACCTTTGAGTGTCTAAACAAGTTCAGAGGCCAAGTGTTTGTGGTTCGTTTGAGAGGTTACCAGTGGGAGATGAGGACCAGCCACAGCTTTCAGGGCTGGCACCTTTAGTGTAGGAGCAATCGCTGGACGTTCGCAATTTGGGTGTTGAGCTCTGACGTGAATTAGCGAGAGGAAGCGATGATACGTCTCGACCTTTGAGTGTCTAAACAAGTTCAGAGGCCAAGTGTTTGTGGTTCGTTTGAGAGGTTACCAGTGGCAGATGAGGACCAGCAAGAGCTTTCAGGGCTGGCACCTTTAGTGTAGGAGCAATCGCTGGACGTTCGCAATTTCGGTTTTGAGCTCTGACGTGAATTAGCGAGAGGAAGCGATGATACGTCTCGACCTTTGTTTCTAAACAAGTTCAGAGGCCAAGTGTTTGTGGTTCGTTTGAGAGGTTACCAGTGGGAGATGAGGACCAGCCACAGCTTTCAGGGCTGGCACCTTTAGTGTAGGAGCAATCGCTGGACGTTTGCAATTTCGGTGTTGAGCTCTGACGTGAATTAGCGAGAGGAAGCGATGATACGTCTGGACCTTTGAGTGTCTAAACAAGTTCAGATGCCAAATGTTTGTGGTTCCTTTTAGAGGTTACCAGTGGGAGATGAGGACCAGCCACAGCTTTCAGGACTGATACCTTTAGTGTAGGAGCAATCGCTGGACATTCGCAATTTTGGTGTTGAGCTCTGATGTGAATTAGCGAGAGGAAGCGATGATACGTCTGGACCTTTGAGTGTCTAAACAAGTTCAGGGGCCAAGTGTTTGTGGTTCGTTTGAGAGGTTACCAGTGGGAGATGAGGACCAGCAAGAGCTTTCAGGGCTGGCACCTTTAGTGTAGGAGCAATCGCTGGACGTTCGCAATTTCGGTGTTGAGCTCTGACGTGAATTAGCGAGAGGAAGCGATGATACGTCTGGACCTTTGAGTGTGTAAACAAGTTCAGAGGCCAAGTGTTGGTGGTTCGTTTGAGAGGTTACCAGTGGGAGATGAGGACCAGCCACAGCTTTCAGGACTGATACCTTTAGTGTAGGAGCAATCGCTGGACGTTCGCAATTTCGGTGTTGAGCTCTGACGTGAATTAGCGAGAGGAAGCGATGATACGTCTGGACCTTTGCGTGTGTAAACAAGTTCAGAGGCCAAGTGTTTGTGGTTCGTTTGAGAGGTTACCAGTGGGAGATGAGGACCAGCAAGAACTTTCAGGGCTGGCACCTTTAGTGTAGGAGCAATCGCTGGACGTTCGCAATTTCGGTGTTGAGCTCTGACGTGAATTAGCGAGAGGAAGCGATGATACGTCTGGACCTTTGAGTGTAAACAAGTTCAGATGCCAAGTGTTTGTGGTTCCTTTCAGAGGTTACCAGTGGGAGATGAGGACCAGCCACAGCTTTCAGGGCTGGCACCTTTAGTGTAGGAGCAATCGCTGGACGTTCGCAGTTTCAGTGTTGAGCTCTGACGTGAATTAGCGAGAGGAAGCGATGATACGTCTCGACCTTTGAGTGTGTAAACAAGTTCAGAGGCCAAGTGTTTGTGGTTCGTTTGAGAGGTTACCAGTGGGAGATGAGGACCAGCAAGAACTTTCAGGGCTGGCACCTTTAGTGTAGGAGCAATCGCTGGACGTTCGCAATTTCGGTGTTGAGCTCTGACGTGAATTAGCGAGAGGAAGCGATGATACGTCTGGACCTTTGAGTGTAAACAAGTTCAGATGCCAAGTGTTTGTGGTTCCTTTCAGAGGTTACCAGTGGGAGATGAGGACCAGCCACAGCTTTCAGGGCTGGCACCTTTAGTGTAGGAGCAATCGCTGGACGTTCGCAGTTTCAGTGTTGAGCTCTGACGTGAATTAGCGAAAGGAAGCGATGATACGTCTGGACCTTTGAGTGTGTAAACAAGTTCAGAGGCCAAGTGTTTGTGGTTCGTTTGAGAGGTTAGCAGTGGGAGATGAGGACCAGCCACAGCTTTCAGGGCTGGCACCTTTAGTGTAGGAGCAATCGCTGGACGTTCGCAATTTCGGTGTTGAGCTCTGACGTGAATTAGCGAGAGGAAGCGATGATACGTCTGGACCTTTGAGTGTCTAAACAAGTTCAGATGCCAAGTGTTTGTGGTTCCTTTTAGAGGTTACCAGTGGGAGATGAGGACCAGCCACAGCTTTCAGGGCTGGCACCTTTAGTGTAGGAGCAATCGCTGGACGTTCGCAATTTGGGTGTTGAGCTCTGACGTGAATTAGCGAGAGGAAGCGATGATACGTCTGGACCTTTGAGTGTCTAAACAAGTTCAGATGCCAAATGTTTGTGGTTCCTTTTAGAGGTTACCAGTGGGAGATGAGGACCAGCCACAGCTTTCAGGACTGATACCTTTAGTGTAGGAGCAATCGCTGGACCTTCGCAATTTTGGTGTTGAGCTCTGACGTGAATTAGCGAGAGGAAGCGATGATACGTCTGGACCTTTGAGTGTCTAAACAAGTTCAGAGGCCAAGTGTTTGTGGTTCGTTTGAGAGGTTAGCAGTGGGAGATGAGGACCAGCCACAGCTTTCAGGGCTGGCACCTTTAGTGTAGGAGCAATCGCTGGACGTTCGCAATTTCGGTGTTGAGCTCTGACGTGAATTAGCGAGAGGAAGCGATGATATGTCTGGACCTTTGCGTGTCTAAACAAGTTCAGAGGCCAAGTGTTGGTGGTTCGTTTGAGAGGTTACCAGTGGGAGATGAGGACCAGCCACAGCTTTCAGGGCTGGCACCTTTAGTGTAGGAGCAATCGCTGGACGTTCACAATTTGGGTGTTGAGCTCTGACGTGAATTAGCGAGAGGAAGCGATGATACGTCTGGACCTTTGCGTGTCTAAACAAGTTCCGAGCCCAAGTGTTTGTGGTTCGTTTGAGAGGTTACCAGTGGGAGATGAGGACCAGCAAGAGCTTTCAGGGCTGGCACCTTTAGTGTAGGAGCAATCGCTGGACGTTCGCAATTTCGGTTTTGAGCTCTGACGTGAATTAGCGAGAGGAAGCGATGATACGTCTCGACCTTTGTTTCTAAACAAGTTCAGAGGCAGAGTGTTTGTGGTTCGTTTGAGAGGTTACCAGTGGGAGATGAGGACCAGCCACAGCTTTCAGGGCTGGCACCTTTAGTGTAGGAGCAATCGCTGGACGTTCGCAATTTCGGTGTTGAGCTCTGACGTGAATTAGCGAGAGGAAGCGATGATACGTCTGGACCTTTGAGTGTCTAAACAAGTTCAGATGCCAAATGTTTGTGGTTCCTTTTAGAGGTTACCAGTGGGAGATGAGGACCAGCCACAGCTTTCAGGACTGATACCTTTAGTGTAGGAGCAATCGCTGGACGTTCGCAATTTTGGTGTTGAGCTCTGACGTGAATTAGCGAGAGGAAGCGATGATACGTCTGGACCTTTGAGTGTCTAAACAAGTTCAGGGGCCAAGTGTTTGTGGTTCGTTTGAGAGGTTAGCAGTGGGAGATGAGGACCAGCAAGAGCTTTCAGGGCTGGCACCTTTAGTGTAGGAGCAATCGCTGGACGTTCGCAATTTCGGTGTTGAGCTCTGACGTGAATTAGCGAGAGGAAGCGATGATATGTCTGGACCTTTGCGTGTCTAAACACGTTCAGAGGCCAAGTGTTTGTGGTTCGTTTGAGAGGTTACCAGTGGGAGATGAGGACCAGCCACAGCTTTCAGGGCTGGCACCTTTAGTGTAGGAGCAATCGCTGGACGTTCGCAATTTGGGTGTTGAGCTCTGACGTGAATTAGCGAGAGGAAGCGATGATACGTCTGGAACTTTGCGTGTGTAAACAAGTTCAGAGGCCAAGTGTTTGTGGTTCGTTTGAGAGGTTACCAGTGGGAGATGAGGACCAGCAAGAGCTTTCAGGGCTGGCACCTTTAGTGTAGGAGCAATCGCTGGACGTTCGCAATTGCGGTGTTGAGCTCTGACGTGAATTAGCGAGAGGAAGCGATGATACGTCTGGACCTTTGAGTGTGTAAACAAGTTCAGAGGCCAAGTGTTTGTGGTTCGTTTGAGAGATTAGCAGTGGGAGATGAGGACCAGCCACAGCTTTCAGGGCTGGCACCTTTAGTGTAGGAGCAATCGCTGGACGTTTGCAATTTGGGTGTTGAGCTCTGACGTGAATTAGCGAGAGGAAGCGATGATACGTCTGGACCTTTGAGTGTCTAAACAAGTTCAGAGGCCAAGTGTTTGTGGTTCGTTTGAGAGGTTAGCAGTGGGAGATGAGGACCAGCAAGAGCTTTCAGGGCTGGCACCTTTAGTGTAGGAGCAATCGCTGGACGTTCGCAATTTCGGTTTTGAGCTCTGACGTGAATTAGCGAGAGGAAGCGATGATACGTCTCGACCTTTGTTTCTAAACAAGTTCAGAGGCCAAGTGTTTGTGGTTCGTTTGAGAGGTTACCAGTGGGAGATGAGGACCAGCCACAGCTTTCAGGGCTGGCACCTTTAGTGTAGGAGCAATCGCTGGACGTTCGCAATTTCGGTGTTGAGCTCTGACGTGAATTAGCGAGAGGAAGCGATCATACGTCTGGACCTTTGCGTGTCTAAACAAGTTCAGAGGCCAAATGTTTGTGGTTCCTTTTAGAGGTTACCAGTGGGAGATGAGGACCAGCCACAGCTTTCAGGACTGATACCTTTAGTGTAGGAGCAATCGCTGGACGTTCGCAATTTGGGTGTTGAGCTCTGACGTGAATTAGCGAGAGGAAGCGATGATACGTCTGGACCTTTGAGTGTCTAAACAAGTTCAGGGGCCAAGTGTTTGTGGTTCGTTTGAGAGGTTACCAGTGGGAGATGAGGACCAGCCACAGCTTTCAGGGCTGGCACCTTTAGTGTAGGAGCAATCGCTGGACGTTCGCAATTTCGGTGTTGAGCTCTGACGTGAATTAGCGAGAGGAAGCGATGATACGTCTGGACCTTTGCGTGTCTAAACAAGTTCAGAGGCCAAGTGTTTGTGGTTCCTTTTAGAGGTTACCAGTGGGAGATGAGGACCAGCCACAGCTTTCAGGACTGATACCTTTAGTGTAGGAGCAATCGCTGGACGTTCGCAATTTCGGTGTTGAGCTCTGACGTGAATTAGCGAGAGGAAGCGATGATACGTCTGGACCTTTGAGTGTGTAAACAAGTTCAGAGGCCAAGTGTTGGTGGTTTGTTTGAGAGATTAGCAGTGGGAGATGAGGACCAGTCACAGCTTTCAGGGCTGGCACCTTTAGTGTAGGAGCAATCGCTGGACGTTCGCAATTTCGGTGTTGAGCTCTGACGTGAATTAGCGAGAGGAAGCGATGATACGTCTGGACCTTTGAGTGTCTAAACAAGTTCAGATGCCAAATGTTTGTGGTTCCTTTCAGAGGTTACCAGTGGGAGATGAGGACCAGCCACAGCTTTCAGGACTGATACCTTTAGTGTAGGAGCAATCGCTGGACGTTCGCAATTTCGGTGTTGAGCTCTGACGTGAATTAGCGAAAGGAAGCGATGATACGTCTGGACCTTTGAGTGTGTAAACAAGTTCAGAGGCCAAGTGTTTGTGGTTCGTTTGAGAGATTAGCAGTGGGAGATGAGGACCAGCCACAGCTTTCAGGGCTGGCACCTTTAGTGTAGGAGCAATCGCTGGACGTTTGCAATTTGGGTGTTGAGCTCTGACGTGAATTAGCGAGAGGAAGCGATGATACGTCTCGACCTTTGCGTGTGTAAACAAGTTCAGAGGCCAAGTGTTTGTGGTTCGTTTGAGAGGTTACCAGTGGGAGATGAGGACCAGCCACAGCTTTCAGGGCTGGCCCCTTTAGTGTAGGAGCAATCGCTGGACGTTCGCAATTTCGGTGTTGAGATCTGACGTGAATTAGCGAGAGGAAGCGATGATACGTCTCGACCTTTGAGTGTGTAAACAAGTTCAGAGGCCAAGTGTTTGTGGTTCTTTTGAGAGGTTACCAGTGGGAGATGAGGACCAGCAAGAGCTTTCAGGACTGGCACCTTTAGTGTAGGAGCAATCGCTGGACGTTCGCAATTTCGGTGTTGAGCTCTGACGTGAATTAGCGAGAGGAAGCGATGATACGTCTGGACCTTTGAGTGTAAACAAGTTCAGGGGCCAAGTGTTTGTGGTTCGTTTGAGAGGTTACCAGTGGGAGATGAGGACCAGCCACAGCTTTCAGGGCTGGCACCTTTAGTGTAGGAGCAATCGCTGGACGTTCGCAGTTTCAGTGTTGAGCTCTGACGTGAATTAGCGAGAGGAAGCGATGATACGTCTGGACCTTTGAGTGTCTAAACAAGTTCAGATGCCAAATGTTTGTGGTTCCTTTTAGAGGTTAGCAGTGGGAGATGAGGACCAGCCACAGCTTTCAGGACTGATACCTTTAGTGTAGGAGCAATCGCTGGACGTTCGCAATTTTGGTGTTGAGCTCTGACGTGAATTAGCGAGAGGAAGCGATGATACGTCTGGACCTTTGAGTGTCTAAACAAGTTCAGGGGCCAAGTGTTTGTGGTTCGTTTGAGAGGTTACCAGTGGGAGATGAGGACCAGCAAGAGCTTTCAGGGCTGGCACCTTTAGTGTAGGAGCAATCGCTGGACGTTCGCAATTTCGGTGTTGAGCTCTGACGTGAATTAGCGAGAGGAAGCGATGATATGTCTCGACCTTTGCGTGTCTAAACAAGTTCAGAGGCCAAGTGTTGGTGGTTCGTTTGAGAGGTTACCAGTGGGAGATGAGGACCAGCCAGAGCTTTCAGGGCTGGCACCTTTAGTGTAGGAGCAATCGCTGGACGTTCGCAATTTCGGTGTTGAGCTCTGACGTGAATTAGCGAGAGGAAGCGATGATACGTCTGGACCTTTGAGTGTCTAAACTAGTTCAGAGGCCAAGTGTTTGTGGTTCGTTTGATAGGTTACCAGTGGGAGATGAGGACCAGCCACAGCTTTCAGGGCTGGCCCCTTTAGCGTAGGTGCAATCGCTGGACGTTCGCAATTTTGGTGTTGAGCTCTGACGTGAATTAGCGAGAGGAAGCGATGATACGTCTCGACCTTTGAGTGTGTAAACAAGTTCAGAGGCCAAGTGTTTGTGGTTCGTTTGAGAGGTTACCAGTGGGAGATGAGGACCAGCAAGAACTTTCAGGGCTGGCACCTTTAGTGTAGGAGCAATCGCTGGACGTTCGCAATTTCGGTGTTGAGCTCTGACGTGAATTAGCGAGAGGAAGCGATGATACGTCTGGACCTTTGAGTGTAAACAAGTTCAGATGCCAAGTGTTTGTGGTTCCTTTCAGAGGTTACCAGTGGGAGATGAGGACCAGCCACAGCTTTCAGGGCTGGCACCTTTAGTGTAGGAGCAATCGCTGGACGTTCGCAGTTTCAGTGTTGAGCTCTGACGTGAATTAGCGAGAGGAAGCGATGATACGTCTGGACCTTTGAGTGTCTAAACAAGTTCAGAGGCCAAGTGTTTGTGGTTCGTTTGAGAGGTTAGCAGTGGGAGATGAGGACCAGCAACAGCTTTCAGGGCTGGCACCTTTAGTGTAGGAGCAATCGCTGGACGTTCGCAATTTCGGTGTTGAGCTCTGACGTGAATTAGCGAGAGGAAGCGATGATACGTCTGGACCTTTGAGTGTCTAAACAAGTTCAGATGCCAAATGTTTGTGGTTCCTTTTAGAGGTTACCAGTGGGAGATGAGGACCAGCCACAGCTTTCAGGACTGATACCTTTAGTGTAGGAGAAATCGCTGGACGTTCGCAATTTTGGTGTTGAGCTCTGACGTGAATTAGCGAGAGGAAGCGATGATACGTCTGGACCTTTGAGTGTCTAAACAAGTTCAGGGGCCAAGTGTTTGTGGTTCGTTTGAGAGGTTACCAGTGGGAGATGAGGACCAGCAAGAGCTTTCAGGGCTGGCACCTTTAGTGTAGGAGCAATCGCTGGACGTTCGCAATTTCGGTGTTGAGCTCTGACGTGAATTAGCGAGAGGAAGCGATGATACGTCTGGACCTTTGAGTGTCTAAACAAGTTCAGAGGCCAAGTGTTTGTGGTTCGTTTGAGAGGTTACCAGTGGGAGATGAGGACCAGCCACAGCTTTCAGGGCTGGCACCTTTAGTGTAGGAGCAATCGCTGGACGTTCGCAATTTGGGTGTTGAGCTCTGACGTGAATTAGCGAGAGGAAGCGATGATACGTCTCGACCTTTGAGTGTCTAAACAAGTTCAGAGGCCAAGTGTTTGTGGTTCGTTTGAGAGGTTACCAGTGGCAGATGAGGACCAGCAAGAGCTTTCAGGGCTGGCACCTTTAGTGTAGGAGCAATCGCTGGACGTTCGCAATTTCGGTTTTGAGCTCTGACGTGAATTAGCGAGAGGAAGCGATGATACGTCTCGACCTTTGTTTCTAAACAAGTTCAGAGGCCAAGTGTTTGTGGTTCGTTTGAGAGGTTACCAGTGGGAGATGAGGACCAGCCACAGCTTTCAGGGCTGGCACCTTTAGTGTAGGAGCAATCGCTGGACGTTTGCAATTTCGGTGTTGAGCTCTGACGTGAATTAGCGAGAGGAAGCGATGATACGTCTGGACCTTTGAGTGTCTAAACAAGTTCAGATGCCAAATGTTTGTGGTTCCTTTTAGAGGTTACCAGTGGGAGATGAGGACCAGCCACAGCTTTCAGGACTGATACCTTTAGTGTAGGAGCAATCGCTGGACATTCGCAATTTTGGTGTTGAGCTCTGATGTGAATTAGCGAGAGGAAGCGATGATACGTCTGGACCTTTGAGTGTCTAAACAAGTTCAGGGGCCAAATGTTTGTGGTTCGTTTGAGAGGTTACCAGTGGGAGATGAGGACCAGCCACAGCTTTCAGGGCTGGCCCCTTTAGTGTAGGAGCAATCGCTGGACGTTCGCAATTTGGGTGTTGAGCTCTGACGTGAATTAGCGAGAGGAAGCGATGATACGTCTGGACCTTTGAGTGTCTAAACAAGTTCAGGGGCCAAGTGTTTGTGGTTCGTTTGAGAGGTTACCAGTGGGAGATGAGGACCAGCAAGAGCTTTCAGGGCTGGCACCTTTAGTGTAGGAGCAATCGCTGGACGTTCGCAATTTCGGTGTTGAGCTCTGACGTGAATTAGCGAGAGGAAGCGATGATACGTCTGGACCTTTGCGTGTCTAAACAAGTTCAGAGGCCAAGTGTTTGTGGTTCCTTTTAGAGGTTACCAGTGGGAGATGAGGACCAGCCACAGCTTTCAGGACTGATACCTTTAGTGTAGGAGCAATCGCTGGACGTTCGCAATTTCGGTGTTGAGCTCTGACGTGAATTAGCGAGAGGAAGCGATGATACGTCTGGACCTTTGAGTGTGTAAACAAGTTCAGAGGCCAAGTGTTGGTGGTTTGTTTGAGAGATTAGCAGTGGGAGATGAGGACCAGTCACAGCTTTCAGGGCTGGCACCTTTAGTGTAGGAGCAATCGCTGGACGTTCGCAATTTCGGTGTTGAGCTCTGACGTGAATTAGCGAGAGGAAGCGATCATACGTCTGGACCTTTGAGTGTCTAAACAAGTTCAGATGCCAAATGTTTGTGGTTCCTTTCAGAGGTTACCAGTGGGAGATGAGGACCAGCCACAGCTTTCAGGACTGATACCTTTAGTGTAGGAGCAATCGCTGGACGTTCGCAATTTCGGTGTTGAGCTCTGACGTGAATTAGCGAGAGGAAGCGATGATACGTCTGGACCTTTGAGTGTGTAAACAAGTTCAGAGGCCAAGTGTTTGTGGTTCGTTTGAGAGATTAGCAGTGGGAGATGAGGACCAGCCACAGCTTTCAGGGCTGGCACCTTTAGTGTAGGAGCAATCGCTGGACGTTTGCAATTTGGGTGTTGAGCTCTGACGTGAATTAGCGAGAGGAAGCGATGATACGTCTCGACCTTTGCGTGTGTAAACAAGTTCAGAGGCCAAGTGTTTGTGGTTCGTTTGAGAGGTTACCAGTGGGAGATGAGGACCAGCCACAGCTTTCAGGGCTGGCCCCTTTAGTGTAGGAGCAATCGCTGGACGTTCGCAATTTCGGTGTTGAGATCTGACGTGAATTAGCGAGAGGAAGCGATGATACGTCTCGACCTTTGAGTGTGTAAACAAGTTCAGAGGCCAAGTGTTTGTGGTTCTTTTGAGAGGTTACCAGTGGGAGATGAGGACCAGCAAGAGCTTTCAGGACTGGCACCTTTAGTGTAGGAGCAATCGCTGGACGTTCGCAATTTCGGTGTTGAGCTCTGACGTGAATTAGCGAGAGGAAGCGATGATACGTCTGGACCTTTGAGTGTAAACAAGTTCAGATGCCAAGTGTTTGTGGTTCGTTTGAGAGGTTACCAGTGGGAGATGAGGACCAGCCACAGCTTTCAGGGCTGGCACCTTTAGTGTAGGAGCAATCGCTGGACGTTCGCAGTTTCAGTGTTGAGCTCTGACGTGAATTAGCGAGAGGAAGCGATGATACGTCTGGACCTTTGAGTGCCTAAACAAGTTCAGATGCCAAATGTTTGTGGTTCCTTTTAGAGGTTAGCAGTGGGAGATGAGGACCAGCCACAGCTTTCAGGACTGATACCTTTAGTGTAGGAGCAATCGCTGGACGTTCGCAATTTTGGTGTTGAGCTCTGACGTGAATTAGCGAGAGGAAGCGATGATACGTCTGGACCTATGAGTGTATAAACCAAGTCTACAGGCGGGCCAAGTGTTTGTGGTTCGTTTGAGAGGTTACCAGTGGGAGATGAGGACCAGCAAGAGCTTTCAGGGCTGGCACCGTCAGTGTAGGAGCAATCGCTGGACGTTCGCAATTTCGGTGTTGAGCTCTGACGTGAATTAGCGAGAGGAAGCGATGATATGTCTGGACCTTTGCGTGTCTAAACAAGTTCAGAGGCCAAGTGTTGGTGGTTCGTTTGAGAGGTTACCAGTGGGAGATGAGGACCAGCCAGAGCTTTCAGGGCTGGCACCTTTAGTGTAGGAGCAATCGCTGGACGTTCGCAATTTCGGTGTTGAGCTCTGACGTGAATTAGCGAGAGGAAGCGATGATACGTCTGGACCTTTGAGTGTCTAAACTAGTTCAGAGGCCAAGTGTTTGTGGTTCGTTTGATAGGTTACCAGTGGGAGATGAGGACCAGCCACAGCTTTCAGGGCTGGCCCCTTTAGCGTAGGTGCAATCGCTGGACGTTCGCAATTTTGGTGTTGAGCTCTGACGTGAATTAGCGAGAGGAAGCGATGATACGTCTCGACCTTTGAGTGTGTAAACAAGTTCAGAGGCCAAGTGTTTGTGGTTCGTTTGAGAGGTTACCAGTGGGAGATGAGGACCAGCAAGAACTTTCAGGGCTGGCACCTTTAGTGTAGGAGCAATCGCTGGACGTTCGCAATTTCGGTGTTGAGCTCTGACGTGAATTAGCGAGAGGAAGCGATGATACGTCTGGACCTTTGAGTGTAAACAAGTTCAGATGCCAAGTGTTTGTGGTTCCTTTCAGAGGTTAGCAGTGGGAGATGAGGACCAGCCACAGCTTTCAGGGCTGGCACCTTTAGTGTAGGAGCAATCGCTGGACGTTCACAGTTTCAGTGTTGAGCTCTGACGTGAATTAGCGAGAGGAAGCGATGATACGTCTGGACCTTTGAGTGTCTAAACAAGTTCAGAGGCCAAGTGTTTGTGGTTCGTTTGAGAGGTTACCAGTGGGAGATGAGGACCAGCAAGAGCTTTCAGGGCTGGCACCTTTAGTGTAGGAGCAATCGCTGGACGTTCGCAATTTCGGTGTTGAGCTCTGACGTGAATTAGCGAGAGGAAGCGATGATACGTCTGGACCTTTGTAGTGTCTAAACAAGTTCAGATGCCAAATGTTTGTGGTTCCTTTTAGAGGTTACCAGTGGGAGATGAGGACCAGCCACAGCTTTCAGGACTGATACCTTTAGTGTAGGAGAAATCGCTGGACGTTCGCAATTTGGTGTTGAGCTCTGACGTGAATTAGCGAGAGGAAGCGATGATACGTCTGGACCTTTGAGTGTCTAAACAAGTTCAGGGGCCAAGTGTTTGTGGTTCGTTTGAGAGGTTACCAGTGGGAGATGAGGACCAGCAAGAGCTTTCAGGGCTGGCACCTTTAGTGTAGGAGCAATCGCTGGACGTTCGCAATTTCGGTGTTGAGCTCTGACGTGAATTAGCGAGAGGAAGCGATGATACGTCTGGACCTTTGAGTGTCTAAACAAGTTCAGAGGCCAAGTGTTTGTGGTTCGTTTGAGAGGTTACCAGTGGGAGATGAGGACCAGCCACAGCTTTCAGGGCTGGCACCTTTAGTGTAGGAGCAATCGCTGGACGTTCGCAATTTCGGTTTTGAGCTCTGACGTGAATTAGCGAGAGGAAGCGATGATACGTCTCGACCTTTGTTTCTAAACAAGTTCAGAGGCCAAGTGTTTGTGGTTCGTTTGAGAGGTTACCAGTGGGAGATGAGGACCAGCCAGAGCTTTCAGGGCTGGCACCTTTAGTGTAGGAGCAATCGCTGGACGTTTGCAATTTCGGTGTTGAGCTCTGACGTGAATTAGCGAGAGGAAGCGATGATACGTCTGGACCTTTGAGTGTCTAAACAAGTTCAGATGCCAAATGTTTGTGGTTCCTTTTAGAGGTTACCAGTGGGAGATGAGGACCAGCCACAGCTTTCAGGACTGATACCTTTAGTGTAGGAGCAATCGCTGGACATTCGCAATTTTGGTGTTGAGCTCTGATGTGAATTAGCGAGAGGAAGCGATGATACGTCTGGACCTTTGAGTGTCTAAACAAGTTCAGGGGCCAAGTGTTTGTGGTTCGTTTGAGAGGTTACCAGTGGGAGATGAGGACCAGCAAGAGCTTTCAGGGCTGGCACCTTTAGTGTAGGAGCAATCGCTGGACGTTCGCAATTTCGGTGTTGAGCTCTGACGTGAATTAGCGAGAGGAAGCGATGATATGTCTGGACCTTTGAGTGTGTAAACAAGTTCAGAGGCCAAGTGTTGGTGGTTCGTTTGAGAGGTTACCAGTGGGAGATGAGGACCAGCCACAGCTTTCAGGACTGATACCTTTAGTGTAGGAGCAATCGCTGGACGTTCGCAATTTCGGTGTTGAGCTCTGACGTGAATTAGCGAGAGGAAGCGATGATACGTCTGGACCTTTGAGTGTGTAAACAAGTTCAGAGGCCAAGTGTTTGTGGTTCGTTTGAGAGATTAGCAGTGGGAGATGAGGACCAGCCACAGCTTTCAGGGCTGGCACCTTTAGTGTAGGAGCAATCGCTGGACGTTCGCAATTTCGGTGTTGAGCTCTGACGTGAATTAGCGAGAGGAAGCGATGATACGTCTGGACCTTTGAGTGTAAACAAGTTCAGATGCCAAGTGTTTGTGGTTCGTTTGAGAGGTTACCAGTGGGAGATGAGGACCAGCCACAGCTTTCAGGGCTGGCACCTTTAGTGTAGGAGCAATCGCTGGACGTTCGCAGTTTTAGTGTTGAGCTCTGACGTGAATTATTGAGAGGAAGCGATGATACGTCTGGACCTTTGAGTGTCTAAACAAGTTCAGAGGCCAAGTGTTTGTGGTTCCTTTTAGAGGTTACCAGTGGGAGATGAGGACCAGCCACAGCTTTCAGGACTGATACCTTTAGTGTAGGAGCAATCGCTGGACGTTCGCAATTTTGGTGTTGAGCTCTGACGTGAATTAGCGAGAGGAAGCGATGATACGTCTGGACCTTTGCGTGTCTAAACAAGTTCAGAGGCCAAGTGTTTGTGGTTCGTTTGAGAGGTTACCAGTGGGAGATGAGGACCAGCCACAGCTTTCAGGGCTGGCACCTTTAGTGTAGGAGCAATCGCTGGACGTTCGCAATTTCGGTGTTGAGCTCTGACGTGAATTAGCGAGAGGAAGCGATGATACGTCTCGACCTTTGAGTGTCTAAACAAGTTCAGAGGCCAAGTGTTTGTGGTTCGTTTGAGAGGTTACCAGTGGGAGATGAGGACCAGCAAGAGCTTTCAGGGCTGGCACCTTTAGTGTAGGAGCAATCGCTGGACATTCGCAATTTCGGTGTTGAGCTCTGACGTGAATTAGCGAGAGGAAGCGATGATACGTCTGGACCTTTGAATGTCTAAACAAGTTCAGAGGCCAAGTGTTTGTGGTTCGTTTGAGAGGTTACCAGTGGGAGATGAGGACCAGCAAGAGCTTTCAGGGCTGGCACCTTTAGTGTAGGAGCAATCGCTGGACGTTCGCAATTTTGGTGTTGAGCTCTGACGTGAATTAGCGAGAGGAAGCGATGATACGTCTGGACCTTTGAGTGTCTAAACAAGTTCAGAGGCCAAGTGTTTGTGGTTCGTTTGAGAGGTTAGCAGTGGGAGATGAGGACCAGCAAGAGCTTTCAGGGCTGGCACCTTTAGTGTAGGAGCAATCGCTGGACGTTCGCAATTTCGGTGTTGAGCTCTGACGTGAATTAGCGAGAGGAAGCGATGATACGTCTGGACCTTTGCGTGTCTAAACAAGTTCAGAGGCCAAGTGTTGGTGGTTCGTTTGAGAGGTTACCAGTGGGAGATGAGGACCAGCCACAGCTTTCAGGGCTGGCACCTTTAGTGTAGGAGCAATCGCTGGACGTTCGCAATTTGGGTGTTGAGCTCTGACGTGAATTAGCGAGAGGAAGCGATGATACGTCTGGACCTTTGAGTGTCTAAACAAGTTCAGGGGCCAAGTGTTTGTGGTTCGTTTGAGAGGTTACCAGTGGGAGATGAGGACCAGCAAGAGCTTTCAGGGCTGGCACCTTTAGTGTAGGAGCAATCGCTGGACGTTCGCAATTTGGGTGTTGAGCTCTGACGTGAATTAGGGAGAGGAAGCGATGATACGTCTGGACCTTTGAGTGTCTAAACAAGTTCAGAGGCCAAGTGTTTGTGGTTCGTTTGAGAGGTTAGCAGTGGGAGATGAGGACCAGCAAGAGCTTTCAGGGCTGGCACCTTTAGTGTAGGAGCAATCGCTGGACGTTCGCAATTTGGGTGTTGAGCTCTGACGTGAATTAGCGAGAGGAAGCGATGATACGTCTGGACCTTTGAGTGTCTAAACAAGTTCAGAGGCCAAGTGTTTGTGGTTCGTTTGAGAGGTTACCAGTGGGAGATGAGGACCAGCCAGAGCTTTCAGGGCTGGCACCTTTAGTGTAGGAGCAATCGCTGGACGTTTGCAATTTCGGTGTTGAGCTCTGACGTGAATTAGCGAGAGGAAGCGATGATACGTCTGGACCTTTGAGTGTCTAAACAAGTTCAGATGCCAAATGTTTGTGGTTCCTTTTAGAGGTTACCAGTGGGAGATGAGGACCAGCCACAGCTTTCAGGACTGATACCTTTAGTGTAGGAGCAATCGCTGGACATTCGCAATTTGGTGTTGAGCTCTGATGTGAATTAGCGAGAGGAAGCGATGATACGTCTGGACCTTTGAGTGTCTAAACAAGTTCAGGGGCCAAGTGTTTGTGGTTCGTTTGAGAGGTTACCAGTGGGAGATGAGGACCAGCAAGAGCTTTCAGGGCTGGCACCTTTAGTGTAGGAGCAATCGCTGGACGTTCGCAATTTCGGTGTTGAGCTCTGACGTGAATTAGCGAGAGGAAGCGATGATATGTCTGGACCTTTTTGAGTGTGTAAACAAGTTCAGAGGCCAAGTGTTGGTGGTTCGTTTGAGAGGTTACCAGTGGGAGATGAGGACCAGCCACAGCTTTCAGGACTGATACCTTTAGTGTAGGAGCAATCGCTGGACGTTCGCAATTTCGGTGTTGAGCTCTGACGTGAATTAGCGAGAGGAAGCGATGATACGTCTGGACCTTTGAGTGTGTAAACAAGTTCAGAGGCCAAGTGTTTGTGGTTCGTTTGAGAGATTAGCAGTGGGAGATGAGGACCAGCCACAGCTTTCAGGGCTGGCACCTTTAGTGTAGGAGCAATCGCTGGACGTTCGCAATTTCGGTGTTGAGCTCTGACGTGAATTAGCGAGAGGAAGCGATGATACGTCTGGACCTTTGAGTGTAAACAAGTTCAGATGCCAAGTGTTTGTGGTTCGTTTGAGAGGTTACCAGTGGGAGATGAGGACCAGCCACAGCTTTCAGGGCTGGCACCTTTAGTGTAGGAGCAATCGCTGGACGTTCGCAGTTTTAGTGTTGAGCTCTGACGTGAATTATTGAGAGGAAGCGATGATACGTCTGGACCTTTGAGTGTCTAAACAAGTTCAGAGGCCAAGTGTTTGTGGTTCCTTTTAGAGGTTACCAGTGGGAGATGAGGACCAGCCACAGCTTTCAGGACTGATACCTTTAGTGTAGGAGCAATCGCTGGACGTTCGCAATTTTGGTGTTGAGCTCTGACGTGAATTAGCGAGAGGAAGCGATGATACGTCTGGACCTTTGCGTGTCTAAACAAGTTCAGAGGCCAAGTGTTTGTGGTTCGTTTGAGAGGTTACCAGTGGGAGATGAGGACCAGCCACAGCTTTCAGGGCTGGCACCTTTAGTGTAGGAGCAATCGCTGGACGTTCGCAATTTCGGTGTTGAGCTCTGACGTGAATTAGCGAGAGGAAGCGATGATACGTCTCGACCTTTGAGTGTCTAAACAAGTTCAGAGGCCAAGTGTTTGTGGTTCGTTTGAGAGGTTACCAGTGGGAGATGAGGACCAGCAAGAGCTTTCAGGGCTGGCACCTTTAGTGTAGGAGCAATCGCTGGACATTCGCAATTTCGGTGTTGAGCTCTGACGTGAATTAGCGAGAGGAAGCGATGATACGTCTGGACCTTTGAATGTCTAAACAAGTTCAGAGGCCAAGTGTTTGTGGTTCGTTTGAGAGGTTACCAGTGGGAGATGAGGACCAGCAAGAGCTTTCAGGGCTGGCACCTTTAGTGTAGGAGCAATCGCTGGACGTTCGCAATTTTGGTGTTGAGCTCTGACGTGAATTAGCGAGAGGAAGCGATGATACGTCTGGACCTTTGAGTGTCTAAACAAGTTCAGAGGCCAAGTGTTTGTGGTTCGTTTGAGAGGTTAGCAGTGGGAGATGAGGACCAGCCACAGCTTTCAGGGCTGGCACCTTTAGTGTAGGAGCAATCGCTGGACGTTCGCAATTTCGGTGTTGAGCTCTGACGTGAATTAGCGAGAGGAAGCGATGATACGTCTGGACCTTTGCGTGTCTAAACAAGTTCAGAGGCCAAGTGTTGGTGGTTCGTTTGAGAGGTTACCAGTGGGAGATGAGGACCAGCCACAGCTTTCAGGGCTGGCACCTTTAGTGTAGGAGCAATCGCTGGACGTTCGCAATTTGGGTGTTGAGCTCTGACGTGAATTAGCGAGAGGAAGCGATGATACGTCTGGACCTTTGAGTGTCTAAACAAGTTCAGGGGCCAAGTGTTTGTGGTTCGTTTGAGAGGTTACCAGTGGGAGATGAGGACCAGCAAGAGCTTTCAGGGCTGGCACCTTTAGTGTAGGAGCAATCGCTGGACGTTCGCAATTTGGGTGTTGAGCTCTGACGTGAATTAGGGAGAGGAAGCGATGATACGTCTGGACCTTTGAGTGTCTAAACAAGTTCAGAGGCAAGTGTTTGTGGTTCGTTTGAGAGGTTAGCAGTGGGAGATGAGGACCAGCAAGAGCTTTCAGGGCTGGCACCTTTAGTGTAGGAGCAATCGCTGGACGTTCGCAATTTGGGTGTTGAGCTCTGACGTGAATTAGCGAGAGGAAGCGATGATACGTCTGGACCTTTGAGTGTGTAAACAAGTTCAGAGGCCAAGTGTTTGTGTTTCGTTTTAAGGTTACCAGTGGGAGATGAGGACCAGCAAGAGCTTTCAGGGCTGGCACCTTTAGTGTAGGAGCAATCGCTGGACGTTCGCAATTTCGGTGTTGAGCTCTGACGTGAATTAGCGAGAGGAAGCGATGATACTTCTGGACCTTTGAGTGTGTAAACAAGTTCAGAGGCCAAGTGTTTGTGGTTCGTTTGAGAGGTTACCAGTGGGAGATGAGGACCAGCAAGAGCTTTCAGGGCTGGCACCTTTAGTGTAGGAGCAATCGCTGGACGTTCGCAGTTTCAGTGTTGAGCTCTGACGTGAATTAGCGAGAGGAAGCGATGATACGTCTGGACCTTTGAGTGTCTAAACAAGTTCAGAGGCCAAGTGTTTGTGGTTCGTTTGAGAGGTTAGCAGTGGGAGATGAGGACCAGCCACAGCTTTCAGGGCTGGCACCTTTAGTGTAGGAGCAATCGCTGGACGTTCGCAATTTCGGTGTTGAGCTCTGACGTGAATTAGCGAGATGAAGCGATGATACGTCTGGACCTTTGAGTGTCTAAACAAGTTCAGATGCCAAGTGTTTGTGGTTCCTTTTAGAGGTTACCAGTGGGAGATGAGGACCAGCCACAGCTTTCAGGGCTGGCACCTTTAGTGTAGGAGCAATCGCTGGACGTTCGCAATTTCGGTGTTGAGCTCTGACGTGAATTAGCGAGAGGAAGCGATGATACGTCTGGACCTTTGAGTGTCTAAACAAGTTCAGGGGCCAAGTGTTTGTGGTTCGTTTGAGAGGTTACCAGTGGGAGATGAGGACCAGCAAGAGCTTTCAGGGCTGGCACCTTTAGTGTAGGAGCAATCGCTGGACGTTCGCAATTTCGGTGTTGAGCTCTGACGTGAATTAGCGAGAGGAAGCGATGATATGTCTGGACCTTTGAGTGTGTAAACAAGTTCAGAGGCCAAGTGTTGGTGGTTCGTTTGAGAGGTTACCAGTGGGAGATGAGGACCAGCCACAGCTTTCAGGGCTGGCACCTTTAGTGTAGGAGCAATCGCTGGACGTTCGCAATTTGGGTGTTGAGCTCTGATGTGAATTAGCGAGAGGAAGCGATGATACGTCTGGACCTTTGCGTGTGTAAACAAGTTCAGAGGCCAAGTGTTTGTGGTTCGTTTGAGAGGTTACCAGTGGGAGATGAGGACCAGCAAGAGCTTTCAGGGCTGGCACCTTTAGTGTAGGAGCAATCGCTGGACGTTCGCAATTTCGGTGTTGAGCTCTGACGTGAATTAGCGAGAGGAAGCGATGATACGTCTGGACCTTTGAGTGTGTAAACAAGTTCAGAGGCCAAGTGTTTTGTGGTTCCTTTTAGAGGTTACCAGTGGGAGATGAGGACCAGCCACAGCTTTCAGGACTGATAACTTTAGTGTAGGAGCAATCGCTGGACGTTCGCAATTTTGGTGTTGAGCTCTGACGTGAATTAGCGAGAGGAAGCGATGATACGTCTGGACCTTTGAGTGTCTAAACAAGTTCAGGGGCCAAGTGTTTGTGGTTCGTTTGAGAGGTTACCAGTGGGAGATGAGGACCAGCAAGAGCTTTCAGGGCTGGCACCTTTAGTGTAGGAGCAATCGCTGGACGTTCGCAATTTCGGTGTTGAGCTCTGACGTGAATTAGCGAGAGGAAGCGATGATATGTCTGGACCTTTGCGTGTCTAAACAAGTTCAGAGGCCAAGTGTTGGTGGTTCGTTTGAGAGGTTACCAGTGGGAGATGAGGACCAGCCACAGCTTTCAGGGCTGCACCTTTAGTGTAGGAGCAATCGCTGGACGTTCGCAATTTGGGTGTTGAGCTCTGACGTGAATTAGCGAGAGGAAGCGATGATACGTCTGGACCTTTGCGTGTGTAAACAAGTTCAGAGGCCAAGTGTTTGTGGTTCGTTTGAGAGGTTACCAGTGGAGATGAGGACCAGCAAGAGCTTTCAGGGCTGGCACCTTTAGTGTAAGAGCAATCGCTGGACGTTCGCAATTTCGGTGTTGAGCTCTGACGTGAATTAGCGAGAGGAAGCGATGATACGTCTGGACCTTTGAGTGTGTAAACAAGTTCAGAGGCCAAGTGTTTGTGGTTCGTTTGAGAGATTAGCAGTGGGAGATGAGGACCAGCCACAGCTTTCAGGGCTGGCACCTTTAGTGTAGGAGCAATCGCTGGACGTTTGCAATTTGGGTGTTGAGCTCTGACGTGAATTAGCGAGAGGAAGCGATGATACGTCTCGACCTTTGAGTGTCTAAACAAGTTCAGAGGCCAAGTGTTTGTGGTTCGTTTGAGAGGTTACCAGTGGCAGATGAGGACCAGCAAGAGCTTTCAGGGCTGGCACCTTTAGTGTAGGAGCAATCGCTGGACGTTCGCAATTTCGGTGTTGAGCTCTGACGTGAATTAGCGAGAGGAAGCGATGATACGTCTGGACCTTTGAGTGTGTAAACAAGTTCAGATGCCAAATGTTTGTGGTTCCTTTTAGAGGTTACCAGTGGGAGATGAGGACCAGCCACAGCTTTCAGGACTGATACCTTTAGTGTAGGAGCAATCGCTGGACGTTCGCAATTTCGGTGTTGAGCTCTGACGTGAATTAGGGAGAGGAAGCGATGATACGTCTGGAACTTTGAGTGTCTAAACAAGTTCAGAGGCCAAGTGTTTGTGGTTCGTTTGAGAGGTTACCAGTGGGAGATGAGGACCAGCCACAGCTTTCAGGGCTGGCACCTTTAGTGTAGGAGCAATCGCTGGACGTTCGCAATTTCGGTGTTGAGCTCTGACGTGAATTAGGGAGAGGAAGTGATGATACGTCTGGACCTTTGAGTGTCTAAACAAGTTCAGAGGCCAAGTGTTTGTGGTTCGTTTGAGAGGTTAGCAGTGGGAGATGAGGACCAGCAAGAGCTTTCAGGGCTGGCACCTTTAGTGTAGGAGCAATCGCTGGACGTTCGCAATTTGGGTGTTGAGCTCTGACGTGAATTAGCGAGAGGAAGCGATGATACGTCTGGACCTTTGAGTGTGTAAACAAGTTCAGAGGCCAAGTGTTTGTGGTTCGTTTTAAAGGTTACCAGTGGGAGATGAGGACCAGCAAGAGCTTTCAGGGCTGGCACCTTTAGTGTAGGAGCAATCGCTGGACGTTCGCAATTTCGGTGTTGAGCTCTGACGTGAATTAGCGAGAGGAAGCGATGATACGTCTGGACCTTTGAGTGTGTAAACAAGTTCAGAGGCCAAGTGTTTGTGGTTCGTTTGATAGGTTACCAGTGGGAGATGAGGACCAGCCACAGCTTTCAGGGCTGGCCCCTTTAGCGTAGGAGCAATCGCTGGACGTTCGCAATTTCGGTGTTGAGCTCTGACGTGAATTAGCGAGAGGAAGCGATGGTACTTCTGGACCTTTGAGTGTCTAAACAAGTTCAGAGGCCAAGTGTTTGTGGTTCGTTGGAGAGGTTACCAGTGGGAGATGAGGACCAGCAAGAGCTTTCAGGGCTGGCACCTTTAGTGTAGGAGCAATCGCTGGACGTTCGCAGTTTCAGTGTTGAGCTCTGACGTGAATTAGCGAGAGGAAGCGATGATACGTCTGGACCTTTGAGTGTCTAAACAAGTTCAGAGGCCAAGTGTTTGTGGTTCGTTTGAGAGGTTAGCAGTGGGAGATGAGGACCAGCCACAGCTTTCAGGGCTGGCACCTTTAGTGTAGGAGCAATCGCTGGACGTTCGCAATTTCGGTGTTGAGCTCTGACGTGAATTAGCGAGATGAAGCGATGATACGTCTGGACCTTTGAGTGTCTAAACAAGTTCAGATGCCAAGTGTTTGTGGTTCCTTTTAGAGGTTACCAGTGGGAGATGAGGACCAGCCACAGCTTTCAGGGCTGGCACCTTTAGTGTAGGAGCAATCGCTGGACGTTCGCAATTTCGGTGTGTTGAGCTCTGACGTGAATTAGCGAGAGGAAGCGATGATACGTCTGGACCTTTGAGTGTCTAAACAAGTTCAGGGGCCAAGTGTTTGTGGTTCGTTTGAGAGGTTACCAGTGGGAGATGAGGACCAGCAAGAGCTTTCAGGGCTGGCACCTTTAGTGTAGGAGCAATCGCTGGACGTTCGCAATTTCGGTGTTGAGCTCTGACGTGAATTAGCGAGAGGAAGCGATGATACGTCTGGACCTTTGAGTGTCTAAACAAGTTCAGATGCCAAGTGTTTGTGGTTCCTTTTAGAGGTTACCAGTGGGAGATGAGGACCAGCCACAGCTTTCAGGGCTGGCACCTTTAGTGTAGGAGCAATCGCTGGACGTTCGCAATTTCGGTGTTGAGCTCTGACGTGAATTAGCGAGAGGAAGCGATGCTACGTCTCGACCTTTGAGTGTCTAAACAAGTTCAGAGGCCAAGTGTTGGTGGTTCGTTTGAGAGTTTACCACTGGGAGATGAGGACCAGCAAGAACTTTCAGGGCTGGCACCTTTAGTGTAGGAGCAATCGCTGGACGTTCGCAATTTTGGTGTTGAGCTCTGACGTGAATTGCGAGAGGAAGCGATGATACGTCTGGACCTTTGAGTGTAAACAAGTTCAGATGCCAAGTGTTTGTGGTTCCTTTCAGAGGTTACCAGTGGGAGATGAGGACCAGCCACAGCTTTCAGGGCTGGCACCTTTAGTGTAGGAGCAATCGCTGGACGTTCGCAATTTCAGTGTTGAGCTCTGACGTGAATTAGCGAGAGGAAGCGATGATACGTCTGGACCTTTGAGTGTCTAAACAAGTTCAGAGGCCAAGTGTTTGTGGTTCGTTTGAGAGGTTATCAGTGGGAGATGAGGACCAGCAAGAGCTTTCAGGGCTGGCACCTTTAGTGTAGGAGCAATCGCTGGACGTTCGCAATTTCGGTGTTGAGCTCTGACGTGAATTAGCGAGAGGAAGCGATGATACGTCTGGACCTTTGAGTGTCTAAACAAGTTCAGAGGCCAAGTGTTTGTGGTTCGTTTTAAAGGTTACCAGTGGGAGATGAGGACCAGCAAGAGCTTTCAGGGCTGGCACCTTTAGTGTAGGAGCAATCGCTGGACGTTCGCAATTTCGGTGTTGAGCTCTGACGTGAATTAGCGAGAGGAAGCGATGATACGTCTCGACCTTTGTTTCTAAACAAGTTCAGAGGCCAAGTGTTTGTGGTTCGTTTGAGAGGTTACCAGTGGGAGATGAGGACCAGCCACAGCTTTCAGGGCTGGCACCTTTAGTGTAGGAGCAATCGCTGGACGTTCGCAATTTGGGTGTTGAGCTCTGACGTGAATTAGCGAGAGGAAGCGATGATACGTCTGGACCTTTGAGTGTCTAAACAAGTTCAGAGGCCAAGTGTTTGTGGTTCGTTTGAGAGGTTACCAGTGGGAGATGAGGACCAGCAAGAGCTTTCAGGGCTGGCACCTTTAGTGTAGGAGCAATCGCTGGACGTTCGCAATTTCGGTGTTGAGCTCTGACGTGAATTAGCGAGAGGAAGCGATGATACGTCTGGACCATTGAGTGTCTAAACAAGTTCAGAGGCCAAGTGTTTGTGGTTCGTTTGAGAGGTTACCAGTTGGAGATGAGGACCAGCAAGAACTTTCAGGGCTGGCACCTTTAGTGTAGGAGCAATCGCTGGACGTTCGCAATTTCGGTGTTGAGCTCTGACGTGAATTAGCGAGAGGAAGCGATGATACGTCTGGACCTTTGAGTGTGTAAACAAGTTCAGAGGCCAAGTGTTTGTGGTTCGTTTGAGAGATTAGCAGTGGGAGATGAGGACCAGCCACAGCTTTCAGGGCTGGCACCTTTAGTGTAGGAGCAATCGCTGGACGTTTGCAATTTGGGTGTTGAGCTCTGACGTGAATTAGCGAGAGGAAGCGATGATACGTCTCGACCTTTGAGTGTCTAAACAAGTTCAGAGGCCAAGTGTTTGTGGTTCGTTTGAGAGGTTACCAGTGGGAGATGAGGACCAGCAAGAGCTTTCAGGGCTGGCACCTTTAGTGTAGGAGCAATCGCTGGACGTTCGCAATTTCGGTTTTGAGCTCTGATGTGAATTAGCGAGAGGAAGCGATGATACGTCTCGACCTTTGTTTCTAAACAAGTTCAGAGGCCAAGTGTTTGTGGTTCGTTTGAGAGGTTACCAGTGGGAGATGAGGACCAGCCAGAGCTTTCAGGGCTGGCACCTTTAGTGTAGGAGCAATCGCTGGACGTTCGCAATTTCGGTGTTGAGCTCTGACGTGAATTAGCGAGACGAAGCGATGATACGTCTGGACCTTTGAGTGTGTAAACAAGTTCAGATGCCAAATGTTTGTGGTTCCTTTTAGAGGTTACCAGTGGGAGATGAGGACCAGCCACAGCTTTCAGGACTGATACCTTTAGTGTAGGAGCAATCGCTGGACGTTCGCAATTTCGGTGTTGAGCTCTGACGTGAATTAGCGAGAGGAAGCGATGATACGTCTGGAACTTTGAGTGTGTAAACAAGTTCAGAGGCCAAGTGTTTGTGGTTCGTTTGAGAGGTTACCAGTGGGAGATGAGGACCAGCCACAGCTTTCAGGGCTGGCACCTTTAGTGTAGGAGCAATCGCTGGACGTTCGCAATTTCGGTGTTGAGCGCTGACGTGAATTAGCGAGAGGAAGCGATGCTACGTCTCGACCTTTGAGTATCTAAACAAGTTCAGAGGCCAAGTGTTTGTGGTTCGTTTGAGAGTTTACCACTGGGAGATGAGGACCAGCAAGAACTTTCAGGGCTGGCACCTTTAGTGTAGGAGCAATCGCTGGACGTTCGCAATTTTGGTGTTGAGCTCTGACGTGAATTAGCGAGAGGAAGCGATGATACGTCTCGACCTTTGAGTGTCTAAACAAGTTCAGAGGCCAAGTGTTTGTGGTTCGTTTGAGAGGTTACCAGTGGGAGATGAGGACCAGCAAGAGCTTTCAGGGCTGGCACCTTTAGTGTAGGAGCAATCGCTGGACGTTCGCAATTTCGGTTTTGAGCTCTGACGTGAATTAGCGAGAGGAAACGATGATACGTCTCGACCTTTGTTTCTAAACAAGTTCAGAGGCCAAGTGTTTGTGGTTCGTTTGAGAGGTTACCAGTGGGAGATGAGGACCAGCCAGAGCTTTCAGGGCTGGCACCTTTAGTGTAGGAGCAATCGCTGGACGTTCGCAATTTCGGTGTTGAGCTCTGACGTGAATTAGCGAGAGGAAGCGATGATACGTCTGGACCTTTGAGTGTCTAAACAAGTTCAGAGGCCAAGTGTTTGTGGTTCGTTTTAAAGGTTACCAGTGGGAGATGAGGACCAGCAAGAGCTTTCAGGGCTGGCACCTTTAGTGTAGGAGCAATCGCTGGACGTTCGCAATTTCGGTGTTGAGCTCTGACGTGAATTAGCGAGAGGAAGCGATGATACGTCTGGACCTTTGTTTCTAAACAAGTTCAGAGGCCAAGTGTTTGTGGTTCGTTTGAGAGGTTACCAGTGGGAGATGAGGACCAGCCACAGCTTTCAGGGCTGGCACCTTTAGTGTAGGAGCAATCGCTGGACGTTCGCAATTTCGGTGTTGAGCTCTGACGTGAATTAGCGAGAGGAAGCGATGATACGTCTGGACCTTTGAGTGTGTAAACAAGTTCAGATGCCAAATGTTTGTGGTTCGTTTGAGAGGTTACCAGTGGGAGATGAGGACCAGCCACAGCTTTCAGGACTGATACCTTTAGTGTAGGAGCAATCGCTGGACGTTCGCAATTTCGGTGTTGAGCTCTGACGTGAATTAGCGAGAGGAAGCGATGATACGTCTGGAACATTGAGTGTGTAAACAAGTTCAGAGGCCAAGTGTTTGTGGTTCGTTTGAGAGGTTACCAGTGGGAGATGAGGACCAGCCACAGCTTTCAGGGCTGGCACCTTTAGTGTAGGAGCAATCGCTGGACGTTCGCAATTTCGGTGTTGAGCTCTGACGTGAATTAGCGAGAGGAAGCGATGCTACGTCTCGACCTTTGAGTGTCTAAATAAGTTCAGAGGCCAAGTGTTTGTGGTTCGTTTGAGAGTTTACCACTGGGAGATGAGGACCAGCAAGAACTTTCAGGGCTGGCACCTTTAGTGTAGGAGCAATCGCTGACGTTCGCAATTTCGGTGTTGAGCTCTGACGTGAATTTGCGAGAGGAAGCGATGATACGTCTGGACCTTTGAGTGTAAACAAGTTCAGATGCCAAGTGTTTGTGGTTCCTTTTAGAGGTTACCAGTGGGAGATGAGGACCAGCCACAGCTTTCAGGGCTGGCACCTTTAGTGTAGGAGCAATCGCTGGACATTCGCAATTTGGGTGTTGAGCTCTGACGTGAATTAGCGAGAGGAAGCGATGATACGTCTGGACCTTTGCGTGTGTAAACAAGTTCAGAGGCCAAGTGTTTGTGGTTCGTTTGAGAGGTTACCAGTGGGAGATGAGGACCAGCAAGAGCTTTCAGGGCTGGCACCGTCAGTGTAGGAGCAATCGCTGGACGTTCGCAATTTCGGTGTTGAGCTCTGACGTGAATTAGCGAGAGGAAGCGATGATACGTCTGGACCTTTGAATGTCTAAACAAGTTCAGAGGCCAAGTGTTTGTGGTTCGTTTGAGAGGTTAGCAGTGGGAGATGAGGACCAGCCACAGCTTTCAGGGCTGGCACCTTTAGTGTAGGAGCAATCGCTGGACGTTCGCAATTTCGGTGTTGAGCTCTGACGTGAATTAGCGAGAGGAAGCGATGATACGTCTCGACCTTTGAGTGTCTAAACAAGTTCAGAGGCCAAGTGTTTGTGGTTCGTTTGAGAGTTTACCACTGGGAGATGAGGACCAGCAAGAACTTTCAGGGCTGGCACCTTTAGTGTAGGAGCAATCGCTGGACGTTCGCAATTTCGGTGTTGAGCTCTGACGTGAATTAGCGAGAGGAAGCGATGATACGTCTGGACCTTTGAGTGTAAACAAGTTCAGATGCCAAGTGTTTGTGGTTCCTTTCAGAGGTTACCAGTGGGAGATGAGGACCAGCCACAGCTTTCAGGGCTGGCACCTTTAGTGTAGGAGCAATCGCTGGACGTTCGCAATTTCAGTGTTGAGCTCTGACGTGAATTAGCGAGAGGAAGCGATGATACGTCTGGACCTTTGAGTGTCTAAACAAGTTCAGAGGCCAAGTGTTTGTGGTTCGTTTGAGAGGTTATCAGTGGGAGATGAGGACCAGCCAGAGCTTTCAGGGCTGGCACCTTTAGTGTAGGAGCAATCGCTGGACGTTCGCAATTTCGGTGTTGAGCTCTGACGTGAATTAGCGAGAGGAAGCGATGATACGTCTGGACCTTTGAGTGTCTAAACAAGTTCAGAGGCGAAGTGTTTGTGGTTCGTTTGAGAGGTTACCAGTGGGAGATGAGGACCAGCAAGAGCTTTCAGGGCTGGCACCTTTAGTGTAGGAGCAATCGCTGGACGTTCGCAATTTCGGTTTTGAGCTCTGACGTGAATTAGCGAGAGGAAGCGATGATACGTCTGGAACTTTGAGTGTGTAAACAAGTTCAGAGGCCAAGTGTTTGTGGTTCGTTTGAGAGGTTACCAGTGGGAGATGAGGACCAGCCACAGCTTTCAGGGCTGGCACCTTTAGTGTAGGAGCAATCGCTGGACGTTCGCAATTTCAGTGTTGAGCTCTGACGTGAATTAGCGAGAGGAAGCGATGATACGTCTCGACCTTTGAGTATCTAAACAAGTTCAGAGGCCAAGTGTTTGTGGTTCGTTTGAGAGTTTACCACTGGGAGATGAGGACCAGCAAGAACTTTCAGGGCTGGCACCTTTAGTGTAGGAGCAATCGCTGGACGTTCGCAATTTTGGTGTTGAGCTCTGACGTGAATTAGCGAGAGGAAGCGATGCTATGTCTCGACCTTTGGGTGTCTAAACAAGTTCAGAGGCCAAGTGTTTGTGGTTCGTTTGAGAGGTTACCAGTGGGAGATGAGGACCAGCAAGAGCTTTCAGGGCTGGCACCTTTAGTGTAGGAGCAATCGCTGGACGTTCGCAATTTCGGTTTTGAGCTCTGACGTGAATTAGCGAGAGGAAGCGATGATACGTCTCGACCTTTGTTTCTAAACAAGTTCAGAGGCCAAGTGTTTGTGGTTCGTTTGAGAGGTTACCAGTGGGAGATGAGGACCAGCCAGAGCTTTCAGGGCTGGCACCTTTAGTGTAGGAGCAATCGCTGGACGTTCGCAATTTCGGTGTTGAGCTCTGACGTGAATTAGCGAGAGGAAGCGATGATACGTCTGGACCTTTGAGTGTCTAAACAAGTTCAGAGGCCAAGTGTTTGTGGTTCGTTTTAAAGGTTACCAGTGGGAGATGAGGACCAGCAAGAGCTTTCAGGGCTGGCACCTTTAGTGTAGGAGCAATCGCTGGACGTTCGCAATTTCGGTGTTGAGCTCTGACGTGAATTAGCGAGAGGAAGCGATGATACGTCTGGACCTTTGTTTCTAAACAAGTTCAGAGGCCAAGTGTTTGTGGTTCGTTTGAGAGGTTACCAGTGGGAGATGAGGACCAGCCACAGCTTTCAGGGCTGGCACCTTTAGTGTAGGAGCAATCGCTGGACGTTCGCAATTTCGGTGTTGAGCTCTGACGTGAATTAGCGAGAGGAAGCGATGATACGTCTGGACCTTTGAGTGTCTAAACAAGTTCAGATGCCAAATGTTTGTGGTTCCTTTTAGAGGTTACCAGTGGGAGATGAGGACCAGCCACAGCTTTCAGGACTGATACCTTTAGTGTAGGAGCAATCGCTGGACGTTCGCAATTTCGGTGTTGAGCTCTGACGTGAATTAGCGAGAGGAAGCGATGATACGTCTGGAACTTTGAGTGTGTAAACAAGTTCAGAGGCCAAGTGTTTGTGGTTCGTTTGAGAGGTTACCAGTGGGAGATGAGGACAGCCACAGCTTTCAGGGCTGGCACCTTTAGTGTAGGAGCAATCGCTGGGACGTTCGCAATTTCGGTGTTGAGCTCTGACGTGAATTAGCGAGAGGAAGCGATGCTACGTCTCGACCTTTGAGTGTCTAAATAAGTTCAGAGGCCAAGTGTTTGTGGTTCGTTTGAGAGTTTACCACTGGGAGATGAGGACCAGCAAGAACTTGCAGGGCTGGCACCTTTAGTGTAGGAGCAATCGCTGGACGTTCGCAATTTTGGTGTTGAGCTCTGACGTGAATTTGCGAGAGGAAGCGATGATACGTCTGGACCTTTGAGTGTAAACAAGTTCAGATGCCAAGTGTTTGTGGTTCGTTTGAGAGGTTACCAGTGGGAGATGAGGACCAGCCAGAGCTTTCAGGGCTGGCACCTTTAGTGTAGGAGCAATCGCTGGACGTTCGCAATTTCGGTGTTGAGCTCTGACGTGAATTAGCGAGAGGAAGCGATGATACCTCTGGACCTTTGCGTGTCTAAACAAGTTCAGAGGCCAAGTGTTTGTGGTTCGTTTCAGAGGTTAGCAGTGGGAGATGAGGACCAGCCACAGCTTTCAGGGCTGGCACCTTTAGTGTAGGAGCAATCGCTGGACGTTCGCAATTTCGGTGTTGAGCTCTGACGTGAATTAGCGAGAGGAAGCGATGATACGTCTGGACCTTTGTTTCTAAACAAGTTCAGAGGCCAAGTGTTTGTGGTTCGTTTGAGAGGTTACCAGTGGGAGATGAGGACCAGCCAGAGCTTTCAGGGCTGGCACCTTTAGTGTAGGAGCAATCGCTGGACGTTCGCAATTTCGGTGTTGAGCTCTGACGTGAATTAGCGAGAGGAAGCGATGATACGTCTGGACCTTTGAGTGTGTAAACAAGTTCAGATGCCAAATGTTTGTGGTTCCTTTTAGAGGTTACCAGTGGGAGATGAGGACCAGCCACAGCTTTCAGGACTGATACCTTTAGTGTAGGAGCAATCGCTGGACGTTCGCAATTTCGGTGTTGAGCTCTGACGTGAATTAGCGAGAGGAAGCGATGATACGTCTGGACCTTTGTTTCTAAACAAGTTCAGAGGCCAAGTGTTTGTGGTTCGTTTGAGAGGTTACCAGTGGGAGATGAGGACCAGCCACAGCTTTCAGGGCTGGCACCTTTAGTGTAGGAGCAATCGCTGGACGTTCGCAATTTCGGTGTTGAGCTCTGACGTGAATTAGCGAGAGGAAGCGATGATACGTCTGGACCTTTGAGTGTCTAAACAAGTTCAGATGCCAAATGTTTGTGGTTCCTTTTAGAGGTTACCAGTGGGAGATGAGGACCAGCCACAGCTTTCAGGACTGATACCTTTAGTGTAGGAGCAATCGCTGGACGTTCGCAATTTCGGTGTTGAGCTCTGACGTGAATTAGCGAGAGGAAGCGATGATACGTCTGGAACTTTGAGTGTGTAAACAAGTTCAGAGGCCAAGTGTTTGTGGTTCGTTTGAGAGGTTACCAGTGGGAGATGAGGACCAGCCACAGCTTTCAGGGCTGGCACCTTTAGTGTAGGAGCAATCGCTGGACGTTCGCAATTTCGGTGTTGAGCTCTGACGTGAATTAGCGAGAGGAAGCGATGCTACGTCTCGACCTTTGAGTGTCTAAATAAGTTCAGAGGCCAAGTGTTTGTGGTTCGTTTGAGAGTTTACCACTGGGAGATGAGGACCAGCAAGAACTTTCAGGGCTGGCACCTTTAGTGTAGGAGCAATCGCTGGACGTTCGCAATTTTGGTGTTGAGCTCTGACGTGAATTTGCGAGAGGAAGCGATGATACGTCTGGACCTTTGAGTGTAAACAAGTTCAGATGCCAAGTGTTTGTGGTTCGTTTGAGAGGTTACCAGTGGGAGATGAGGACCAGCCAGAGCTTTCAGGGCTGGCACCTTTAGTGTAGGAGCAATCGCTGGACGTTCGCAATTTCGGTGTTGAGCTCTGACGTGAATTAGCGAGAGGAAGCGATGATACCTCTGGACCTTTGCGTGTCTAAACAAGTTCAGAGGCCAAGTGTTTGTGGTTCGTTTCAGAGGTTAGCAGTGGGAGATGAGGACCAGCCACAGCTTTCAGGGCTGGCACCTTTAGTGTAGGAGCAATCGCTGGACGTTCGCAATTTCGGTGTTGAGCTCTGACGTGAATTAGCGAGAGGAAGCGATGATACGTCTGGACCTTTGTTTCTAAACAAGTTCAGAGGCCAAGTGTTTGTGGTTCGTTTGAGAGGTTACCAGTGGGAGATGAGGACCAGCCAGAGCTTTCAGGGCTGGCACCTTTAGTGTAGGAGCAATCGCTGGACGTTCGCAATTTCGGTGTTGAGCTCTGACGTGAATTAGCGAGAGGAAGCGATGATACGTCTGGACCTTTGAGTGTGTAAACAAGTTCAGATGCCAAATGTTTGTGGTTCCTTTTAGAGGTTACCAGTGGGAGATGAGGACCAGCCACAGCTTTCAGGACTGATACCTTTAGTGTAGGAGCAATCGCTGGACGTTCGCAATTTCGGTGTTGAGCTCTGACGTGAATTAGCGAGAGGAAGCGATGATACGTCTGGAACTTTGAGTGTGTAAACAAGTTCAGAGGCCAAGTGTTTGTGGTTCGTTTGAGAGGTTACCAGTGGGAGATGAGGACCAGCCACAGCTTTCAGGGCTGGCACCTTTAGTGTAGGAGCAATCGCTGGACGTTCGCAATTTCGGTGTTGAGCTCTGACGTGAATTAGCGAGAGGAAGCGATGCTACGTCTCGACCTTTGAGTGTCTAAATAAGTTCAGAGGCCAAGTGTTTGTGGTTCGTTTGAGAGTTTACCACTGGGAGATGAGGACCAGCAAGAACTTTCAGGGCTGGCACCTTTAGTGTAGGAGCAATCGCTGGACGTTCGCAATTTTGGTGTTGAGCTCTGACGTGAATTTGCGAGAGGAAGCGATGATACGTCTGGACCTTTGAGTGTAAACAAGTTCAGATGCCAAGTGTTTGTGGTTCGTTTGAGAGGTTACCAGTGGGAGATGAGGACCAGCCAGAGCTTTCAGGGCTGGCACCTTTAGTGTAGGAGCAATCGCTGGACGTTCGCAATTTCGGTGTTGAGCTCTGACGTGAATTAGCGAGAGGAAGCGATGATACCTCTGGACCTTTGCGTGTCTAAACAAGTTCAGAGGCCAAGTGTTTGTGGTTCGTTTCAGAGGTTAGCAGTGGGAGATGAGGACCAGCCACAGCTTTCAGGGCTGGCACCTTTAGTGTAGGAGCAATCGCTGGACGTTCGCAATTTCGGTGTTGAGCTCTGACGTGAATTAGCGAGAGGAAGCGATGATACGTCTGGACCTTTGCGTGTCTAAACAAGTTCAGATGCCAAATGTTTGTGGTTCCTTTTAGAGGTTACCAGTGGGAGATGAGGACCAGCCACAGCTTTCAGGGCTGGCACCTTTAGTGTAGGAGCAATCGCTGGACGTTCGCAATTTCGGTGTTGAGCTCTGACGTGAATTAGCGAGAGGAAGCGATGATACGTCTGGACCTTTGAGTGTCTAAACAAGTTCAGGGGCCAAGTGTTTGTGGTTCGTTTGGGAGGTTACCAGTGGGAGATGAGGACCAGCAAGAGCTTTCAGGGCTGGCACCGTCAGTGTAGGAGCAATCGCTGGACGTTCGCAATTTCGGTGTTGAGCTCTGACGTGAATTAGCGAGAGGAAGCGATGATACGTCTCGACCTTTGAGTGTCTAAACAAGTTCAGAGGCCAAGTGTTTGTGGTTCGTTTGAGAGGTTACCAGTGGGAGATGAGGACCAGCCAGAGCTTTCAGGGCTGGCACCTTTAGTGTAGGAGCAATCGCTGGACGTTCGCAATTTCGGTGTTGAGCTCTGACGTGAATTAGCGAGAGGAAGCGATGATACGTCTGGACCTTTGAGTGTGTAAACAAGTTCAGAGGCCAAGTGTTTGTGGTTCGTTTGAGAGTTTACCACTGGGAGATGAGGACCAGCAAGAACTTTCAGGGCTGGCACCTTTAGTGTAGGAGCAATCGCTGGACGTTCGCAATTTTGGTGTTGAGCTCTGACGTGACTTAGCGAGAGGAAGCGATGATATGTCTGGACCATTGAGTGTGTAAACAAGTTCAGAGGCCAAGTGTTTGTGGTTCGTTTTAAAGGTTACCAGTGGGAGATGAGGACCAGCAAGAGCTTTCAGGGCTGGCACCTTTAGTGTAGGAGCAATCGCTGGACGTTCGCAATTTCGGTGTTGAGCTCTGACGTGAATTAGCGAGAGGAAGCGATGATATGTCTGGACCTTTGAGTGTCTAAACAAGTTCAGATGCCAAATGTTTGTGGTTCCTTTTAGAGGTTACCAGTGGGAGATGAGGACCAGCCACAGCTTTCAGGACTGATACCTTTAGTGTAGGAGCAATCGCTGGACGTTCGCAATTTTGGTGTTGAGCTCTGACGTGAATTAGCGAGAGGAAGCGATGATACGTCTGGACCTTTGAGTGTCTAAACAAGTTCAGAGGCCAAGTGTTTGTGGTTCGTTTGAGAGGTTATCAGTGGGAGATGAGGACCAGCCAGAGCTTTCAGGGCTGGCACCTTTAGTGTAGGAGCAATCGCTGGACGTTCGCAATTTCGGTGTTGAGCTCTGACGTGAATTAGCGAGAGGAAGCGATGATACGTCTGGACCTTTGAGTGTCTAAACAAGTTCAGAGGCCAAGTGTTTGTGGTTCGTTTTAAAGGTTACCAGTGGGAGATGAGGACCAGCAAGAGCTTTCAGGGCTGGCACCTTTAGTGTAGGAGCAATCGCTGGACGTTCGCAATTTCGGTGTTGAGCTCTGACGTGAATTAGCGAGAGGAAGCGATGATACGTCTGGAACTTTGAGTGTGTAAACAAGTTCAGAGGCCAAGTGTTTGTGGTTCGTTTGAGAGGTTACCAGTGGGAGATGAGGACCAGCCACAGCTTTCAGGGCTGGCACCTTTAGTGTAGGAGCAATCGCTGGACGTTCGCAATTTCGGTGTTGAGCTCTGACGTGAATTAGCGAGAGGAAGCGATGCTACGTCTCGACCTTTGAGTGTCTAAATAAGTTCAGAGGCCAAGTGTTTGTGGTTCGTTTGAGAGTTTACCACTGGGAGATGAGGACCAGCAAGAACTTTCAGGGCTGGCACCTTTAGTGTAGGAGCAATCGCTGGACGTTCGCAATTTTGGTGTTGAGCTCTGACGTGAATTTGCGAGAGGAAGCGATGATACGTCTGGACCTTTGAGTGTAAACAAGTTCAGATGCCAAGTGTTTGTGGTTCGTTTGAGAGGTTACCAGTGGGAGATGAGGACCAGCCAGAGCTTTCAGGGCTGGCACCTTTAGTGTAGGAGCAATCGCTGGACGTTCGCAATTTCGGTGTTGAGCTCTGACGTGAATTAGCGAGAGGAAGCGATGATACCTCTGGACCTTTGCGTGTCTAAACAAGTTCAGAGGCCAAGTGTTTGTGGTTCGTTTCAGAGGTTAGCAGTGGGAGATGAGGACCAGCCACAGCTTTCAGGGCTGGCACCTTTAGTGTAGGAGCAATCGCTGGACGTTCGCAATTTCGGTGTTGAGCTCTGACGTGAATTAGCGAGAGGAAGCGATGATACGTCTGGACCTTTGCGTGTCTAAACAAGTTCAGATGCCAAATGTTTGTGGTTCCTTTTAGAGGTTACCAGTGGGAGATGAGGACCAGCCACAGCTTTCAGGGCTGGCACCTTTAGTGTAGGAGCAATCGCTGGACGTTCGCAATTTCGGTGTTGAGCTCTGACGTGAATTAGCGAGAGGAAGCGATGATACGTCTGGACCTTTGAGTGTCTAAACAAGTTCAGGGGCCAAGTGTTTGTGGTTCGTTTGGGAGGTTACCAGTGGGAGATGAGGACCAGCAAGAGCTTTCAGGGCTGGCACCGTCAGTGTAGGAGCAATCGCTGGACGTTCGCAATTTCGGTGTTGAGCTCTGACGTGAATTAGCGAGAGGAAGCGATGATACGTCTCGACCTTTGAGTGTCTAAACAAGTTCAGAGGCCAAGTGTTTGTGGTTCGTTTGAGAGGTTACCAGTGGGAGATGAGGACCAGCCAGAGCTTTCAGGGCTGGCACCTTTAGTGTAGGAGCAATCGCTGGACGTTCGCAATTTCGGTGTTGAGCTCTGACGTGAATTAGCGAGAGGAAGCGATGATACGTCTGGACCTTTGAGTGTGTAAACAAGTTCAGAGGCCAAGTGTTTGTGGTTCGTTTGAGAGTTTACCACTGGGAGATGAGGACCAGCAAGAACTTTCAGGGCTGGCACCTTTAGTGTAGGAGCAATCGCTGGACGTTCGCAATTTTGCGTGTTGAGCTCTGACGTGACTTAGCGAGAGGAAGCGATGATATGTCTGGACCATTGAGTGTGTAAACAAGTTCAGAGGCCAAGTGTTTGTGGTTCGTTTTAAAGGTTACCAGTGGGAGATGAGGACCAGCAAGAGCTTTCAGGGCTGGCACCTTTAGTGTAGGAGCAATCGCTGGACGTTCGCAATTTCGGTGTTGAGCTCTGACGTGAATTAGCGAGAGGAAGCGATGATATGTCTGGACCTTTGAGTGTCTAAACAAGTTCAGATGCCAAATGTTTGTGGTTCCTTTTAGAGGTTACCAGTGGGAGATGAGGACCAGCCACAGCTTTCAGGACTGATACCTTTAGTGTAGGAGCAATCGCTGGACGTTCGCAATTTTGGTGTTGAGCTCTGACGTGAATTAGCGAGAGGAAGCGATGATACGTCTGGACCTTTGAGTGTCTAAACAAGTTCAGAGGCCAAGTGTTTGTGGTTCGTTTGAGAGGTTATCAGTGGGAGATGAGGACCAGCCAGAGCTTTCAGGGCTGGCACCTTTAGTGTAGGAGCAATCGCTGGACGTTCGCAATTGCGGTGTTGAGCTCTGACGTGAATTAGCGAGAGGAAGCGATGATACGTCTGGACCTTTGAGTGTCTAAACAAGTTCAGAGGCCAAGTGTTTGTGGTTCGTTTTAAAGGTTACCAGTGGGAGATGAGGACCAGCAAGAGCTTTCAGGGCTGGCACCTTTAGTGTAGGAGCAATCGCTGGACGTTCGCAATTTCGGTTTTGAGCTCTGACGTGAATTAGCGAGAGGAAGCGATGATACGTCTGGAACTTTGAGTGTGTAAACAAGTTCAGAGGCCAAGTGTCTA
>NW_026777262.1:0-71916 GCF_030936135.1 Gavia stellata | reverse complement strand
TGGTAACCTCTCAAACGAACCACAAACACTTGGCCTCTGAACTTTTTTAGGCTACTAAAAACTGCCAACGCACACAGCCTCACCTGATAAATCTGCCAAAATTCAACACCGAAATTGCGAACGTCCAGCGATTGCTCCTACACTAAAGGTGCCAGCCTGAAAGCTCTTGCTGGTCTCATCTCCCACTGGTAACCTCTCAAACGAACCACAAACACTTGGCCTCTGAACTTGTTTAGACACTCAAAGGTCCAGACGTATCATCGCTTCCTTTCGCTAATTCACCGTCAGTGCTCAACTACCGAAATTGCGAACGTCCAGCGATTGCTCCTACACTAAAGGTGCCAGCCCTGAAAGCTCTTGCTGGTCCTCATCTCCCACTGGTAACCTCTAAAACAAACCACAAACACTTGGGCTCTGAACTTGTTTAGCCTACTAAAACTTCCAACGTACACAGCCTCTCCTGCTCAATCTGGCCAAAATTCAACACCGAAATTGCGAACGTCCAGCGATTGCTCCTACACTAAGGTGCCAGCCCTGAAAGCTCTTGCTGGTCCTCATCTCCCACTGGTAACCTCTCAAACGAACCACAAACACTTGGCCTCTGAACTTGTTTAGCCTACTAAAACTTCCAACGTACACAGCCTCTCCTGCTCAATCTGGCCAAAATTCAACACCGAAATTGCGAACGTCCAGCGATTGCTCCTACACTAAAGGTGCCAGCCCTGAAAGCTCTTGCTGGTCCTCATCTCCCACTGGTAACCTCTCAAACGAACCACAAACACTTGGCCTCTGAACTTGTTTAGCCTACTAAAACTTCCAACGTACACAGCCTCTCCTGCTCAATCTGGCCAGAGCTCAACACCGAAATTGCGAACGTCCAGCGATTGCTCCTACACTAAAGGTGCCAGCCCTGAAAGCTCTTGCTGGTCCTCATCTCCCACTGGTAACCTCTCAAACGAACCACAAAACACTTGGCCTCTGAACTTGTTTAGCCTACTACAACTTCCAACGTACACAGCCTCTCCTGCTCAATCTGGCCAGAGCTCAACACCGAAATTGCGAACGTCCAGCGATTGCTCCTACACTAAAGGTGCCAGCCCTGAAAGCTCTTGCTGGTCCTCATCTCCCGCTGGTAACCTCTCAAAACGAACCACAAACACTTGGCCTCTGAACCTGTTTAGGCTACTAAAACTTCCAACGTACACAGCCTCTCCTGATAAATCTGGCCAAAATTCAACACCGTAATTGCGAACGTCCAGCGATTGCTCCTACACTAATTGTGCCAGCCCTGAAAGCTCTTGCTGGTCCTCATCTCCCACTGGTAACCTCTCAAACGAACCACAAACACTTGGCCTCTGAACTTGTTTAGCCTACTAAAACTTCCAACGTACACAGCCTCTCCTGCTCAATCTGGCCAGAGCTCAACACCGAAATTGCGAACGTCCAGCGATTGCTCCTACACTAAAGGTGCCAGCCCTGAAAGCTCTTGCTGGTCCTCATCTCCCACTGGTAACCTCTCAAACGAACCACAAACACTTGGGCTCTGAACTTGTTTAGGCTACTAAAACTTCCAACGTACAGAGCCTCTCCTGCTCAATCTGGCCAGAGCTCAACACCGAAATTGCGAACGTCCAGCGATTGCTCCTACACTAAAGGTGCCAGCCCCTGAAAGCTCTTGCTGGTCCTCATCTCCCACTGGTAACCTCTCAAACGAACCACAAACACTTGGCCTCTGAACTTGTTTAGACACTCAAAGGTCCAGACGTATCATCGCCTCCTTCCGCTAATTCACGTCAGAGCTCAACACCGAAATTGCGAACGTCCAGCGATTGCTCCTACACTAAAGGTGCCAGCCCTGAAAGCTCTTGCTGGTCCTCATCTCCACTGGTAACCTCTCAAACGAACCACAAACACTTGGCCTCTGAACTTGTTTAGACACTCAAAGGTCCAGACGTATCATCGCCTCCTTCCGCTAATTCACGTCAGAGCTCAACACCGAAATTGCGAACGTCCAGCGATTGCTCCTACACTAAAGGTGCCAGCCCTGAAAGCTCTTGCTGGTCCTCATCTCCCACTGGTAACCTCTCAAACGAACCACAAACACTTGGGCTCTGAACTTGTTTAGCCTACTAAAACTTCCAACGTACACAGCCTCTCCTGCTCAATCTGGCCAGAGCTCAACACCGAAATTGCGAACGTCCAGCGATTGCTCCTACACTAAAGGTGCCAGCCCTGAAAGCTCTTGCTGGTCCTCATCTCCCACTGGTAACCTCTCAAACGAACCACAAACACTTGGCCTCTGAACTTGTTTAGACACTCAAAGGTCCAGACGTATCATCGCCTCCTTCCGCTAATTCACGTCAGAGCTCAACACCGAAATTGCGAACGTCCAGCGATTGCTCCTACACTAAAGGTGCCAGCCCTGAAAGCTCTTGCTGGTCCTCATCTCCCACTGGTAACCTCTCAAACGAACCACAAACACTTGGCCTCTGAACTTGTTTAGCCTACTAAAACTTCCAACGTACACAGCCTCTCCTGCTCAATCTGGCCAGAGCTCAACACCGAAATTGCGAACGTCCAGCGATTGCTCCTACACTAAAGGTGCCAGCCCTGAAAGCTCTTGCTGGTCCTCATCTCCCACTGGTAACCTCTCAAACGAACCACAAACACTTGGGCTCTGAACTTTTTTAGGCTACTAAAACTGCCAACGCACACAGCCTCTCCTTCTCAATCTGGCCAAAATTCAACACCGAAATTGCGAACGTCCAGCGATTGCTCCTACACTAAAGGTGCCAGCCCTGAAAGCTCTTGCTGGTCCTCATCTCCCACTGGTAACCTCTCAAACGAACCACAAACACTTGGCCTCTGAACTTGTTTAGCCTACTAAAACTTCCAACGTACACAGCCTCTCCTGCTCAATCTGGCCAGAGCTCAACACCGAAATTGCGAACGTCCAGCGATTGCTCCTACACTAAAGGTGCCAGCCCTGAAAGCTCTTGCTGGTCCTCATCTCCCACTGGTAACCTCTAAAACGAACAACAAAGACTTGGGCTCTGAACTTGTTTAGACACTCAAAGGTCCAGACGTATCATCGCTTCCTTTCGCTAATTCACGTCAGAGCTCAACACCGAAATTGCGAACGTCCAGTGATTGCTCCTACACTAAAGGTGCCAGCCCTGAAAGCTCCTGCTCGTCCTCATCTCCCACTGGTAACCTCTCAAACGAACCACAAACACTTGGCCTCTGAACTTGTTTAGACTCTCAAAGGTCCAGACGTATCATCGCTTCCTTGCGCTAATTCACGTCAGAGCTCAACACCGAAATTGCGAACGTCCAGCGATTGCTCCTACACTAAAGGTGCCAGCCCTGAAAGCTCTTGCTGGTCCTCATCTCCCACTGGTAACCTCTCAAACGAACCACAAACACTTGGCCTCTGAACTTGTTTAGACACTCAAATGTCCAGACGTATCATCGCTTCCTTTCGCTAATTCACGTCAGAGCTCAACACCGAAATTGCGAACGTCCAGCGATTGCTCCTACACTAAAGGTGCCAGCCCTGAAAGCTCCTGCTCGTCCTCATTTCCCACTGGTAACCTCAAAACGAACCACAAACACTTGGCCTCCGAACTTGTTTAGACACTCAAAGGTCCAGACGTATCATCGCCTCCTTTCGCTAATTCATGTGAGAGCTCAACACCGAAATTGCGAACGTCCAGCGATTGCTCCCCACACTAAAGGTGACAGCCCTGAAAGCTCTTGCTGGTCCTCATCTCCCACTGGTAACGTCTCAAACGAACCACAAACACTTGGGCTCTGAACTTGTTTAGGCTACTAAAACTTCCAACGTACACAGCCTCTCCTGCTGAATCTGGCCAGAGCTCAACACCGAAATTGCGAACGTCCAGCGATTGCTCCTACACTAAAGGTGCCAGCCCTGAAAGCTCTTGCTGGTCCTCATCTCCCACTGGTAACCTCTTAAACGAACCACAAACACTTGGGCTCTGAACTTTTTTAGGCTACTAAAACTGCCAACGCACACAGCCTCTCCTTCTCAATCTGGCCAAAATTCAACACCGAAATTGCGAACGTCCAGCGATTGCTCCTACACTAAAGGTGCCAGCCCTGAAAGCTCTTGCTGGTCCTCATCTCCCACTGGTAACCTCTCAAACGAACGACAAACACTTGGCCTCTGAACTTGTTTAGACACTCAAATGTCCAGACGTATCATCGCCTCCTTTCGCTAATTCATGTCAGAGCTCAACACCGAAATTGCGAACGTCCAGCGATTGCTCCTACACTAAAGGTGCCAGCCCTGAAAGCTCTTGCTGGTCCTCATCTCCCACTGGTAACCTCTAAAACGAACCACAAACACTTGGGCTCTGAACTTGTTTAGGCTACTAAACTTCCAACGTACACAGCCTCTCCTGCTGAATCTGGCCAGAGCTCAACACCGAAATTGCGAACGTCCAGCGATTGCTCCTACACTAAAGGTGCCAGCCCTGAAAGCTCTTGCTGGTCCTCATCTCCCACTAGTAACCTCTTAAACGAACCACAAACACTTGGGCTCTGAACTTTTTTAGGCTACTAAAACTGCCAACGCACACAGCCTCTCCTTCTCAATCTGGCCAAAATTCAACACCGAAATTGCGAACGTCCAGCGATTGCTCCTACACTAAAGGTGCCAGCCCTGAAAGCTCTTGCTGGTCCTCATCTCCCACTGGTAACCTCTCAAACGAACCACAAACACTTGGCCTCTGAACTTGTTTAGACACTCAAAGGTCCAGACGTATCATCGCCTCCTTCCGCTAATTCACGTCAGAGCTCAACACCGAAATTGCGAACGTCCAGCGATTGCTCCTACACTAAAGGTGCCAGCCCTGAAAGCTCTTGCTGGTCCTCATCTCCCACTGGTAACCTCTAAAACGAACCACAAACACTTGGCCTCTGAACTTGTTTAGGCTACTAAAACTTCCAACGTACACAGCCTCTCCTGCTCAATCTGGCCAGAGCTCAACACCGGAATTGCGAACGTCCAGCGATTGCTCCTACACTAAAGGTGCCAGCCCTGAAAGCTCTTCCTGGTCCTCATCTCCCACTGGTAACCTCTCAAACGAACCACAAACACTTGGGCTCTGAACTTTTTTAGGCTACTAAAACTGCCAACGCACACAGCCTCTCCTGATAAATCTGGCCAAAATTCAACACCGAAATTGCGAACGTCCAGCGATTGCTCCTACACTAAAGGTGCCAGCCCTGAAAGCTCTTGCTGGTCCTCATCTCCCACTGGTAACCTCTCAAACGAAACCACAAACACTTGGCCTCTGAACTTGTTTAGACACTCAAAGGTCCAGACGTATCATCGCTTCCTTTCGCTAATTCACAGTCAGAGCTCAACACCGAAATTGCGAACGTCCAGCGATTGCTCCTACACTAAAGGTGCCAGCCCTGAAAGCTCTTCCTGGTCCTCATCTCCCACTGGTCACCTCTAAAACAAACCACAAACACTTGGGCTCTGAACTTGTTTAGCCTACTAAAACTTCCAACGTACACAGCCTCTCCTGCTCAATCTGGCCAAAATTCAACACCGAAATTGCGAACGTCCAGCGATTGCTCCTACACTAAAGGTGCCAGCCCTGAAAGCTCTTGCTGGTCCTCATCTCCCACTGGTAACCTCTCAAACGAACCACAAACACTTGGCCTCTGAACTTGTTTAGCCTACTAAAACTTCCAACGTACACAGCCTCTCCTGCTCAATCTGGCCAAAATTCAACACCGAAATTGCGAACGTCCAGCGATTGCTCCTACACTAAAGGTGCCAGCCCTGAAAGCTCTTGCTGGTCCTCATCTCCCACTGGTAACCTCTCAAACGAACCACAAACACTTGGCCTCTGAACTTGTTTAGCCTACTAAAACTTCCAACGTACACAGCCTCTCCTGCTCAATCTGGCCAGAGCTCAACACAGAAATTGCGAACGTCCAGCGATTGCTCCTACACTAAAGGTGCCAGCCCTGAAAGCTCTTGCTGGTCCTCATCTCCCACTGGTAACCTCTAAAACGAAACAACAAAGACTTGGGCTCTGAACTTGTTTAGCCTACTACAACTTCCAACGTACACAGCCTCTCCTGCTCAATCTGGCCAGAGCTCAACACCGAAATTGCGAACGTCCAGCGATTGCTCCTACACTAAAGGTGCCAGCCCTGAAAGCTCTTGCTGGTCGCCATCTCCCACTGGTAACCTCTCAAACGAACCACAAAACACTTGGCCTCTGAACTTGTTTAGGCTACTAAAACTTCCAACGTACACAGCCTCTCCTGCTCAATCTGGCCAGAGCTCAACACCGAAATTGCGAACGTCCAGCGATTGCTCCTACACTAAAGGTGCCAGCCCTGAAAGCTCTTGCTGGTCCTCATCTCCCGCTGGTAACCTCTCAAACGAACCACAAACACTTGGGCTCTGAACCTGTTTAGGCTACTAAAACTTCCAACGTACACAGCCTCTCCTGATAAATCTGGCCAAAATTCAACACCGAAATTGCGAACGTCCAGCGATTGCTCCTACACTAATTGTGCCAGCCCTGAAAGCTCTTGCTGGTCCTCATCTCCCACTGGTAACCTCTCAAACGAACCACAAACACTTGGCCTCTGAACTTGTTTAGCCTACTAAAACTTCCAACGTACACAGCCTCTCCTGCTCAATCTGGCCAGAGCTCAACACCGAAATTGCGAACGTCCAGCGATTGCTCCTACACTAAAGGTGCCAGCCCTGAAAGCTCTTGCTGGTCCTCATCTCCCACTGGTAACCTCTCAAACGAACCACAAACACTTGGCCTCTGAACTTGTTTAGACACTCAAAGGTCCAGACGTATCATCGCCTCCTTTCGCTAATTCACGTCAGAGCTCAACACCGAAATTGCGAACGTCCAGTGATTGCTCCTACACTAAAGGTGCCAGCCCTGAAAGCTCCTGCTCGTCCTCATCTCCCACTGGTAACCTCTCAAACGAACCACAAAACACTTGGCCTCTGAACTTGTTTAGACTCTCAAAGGTCCAGACGTATCATCGCTTCCTTGCGCTAATTCACGTCAGAGCTCAACACCGAAATTGCGAACGTCCAGCGATTGGCTCCTACACTAAAGGTGCCAGCCCTGAAAGCTCTTGCTGGTCCTCATCTCCCACTGGTAACCTCTCAAACGAACCACAAACACTTGGCCTCTGAACTTGTTTAGACACTCAAATGTCCAGACGTATCATCGCTTCCTTTCGCTAATTCACGTCAGAGCTCAACACCGAAATTGCGAACGTCCAGCGATTGCTCCTACACTAAAGGTGCCAGCCCTGAAAGCTCCTGCTCGTCCTCATTTCCACTGGTAACCTCAAAACGAACCACAAACACTTGGCCTCCGAACTTGTTTAGACACTCAAAGGTCCAGACGTATCATCGCCTCCTTTCGCTAATTCATGTGAGAGCTCAACACCGAAATTGCGAACGTCCAGCGATTGCTCCCACACTAAGGTGACAGCCCTGAAAGCTCTTGCTGGTCCTCATCTCCCACTGGTAACGTCTCAAACGAACCACAAACACTTGGGCTCTGAACTTGTTTAGGCTACTAAAACTTCCAACGTACACAGCCTCTCCTGCTGAATCTGGCCAGAGCTCAACACCGAAATTGCGAACGTCCAGCGATTGCTCCTACACTAAAGGTGCCAGCCCTGAAAGCTCTTGCTGGTCCTCATCTCCCACTGGTAACCTCTTAAACGAACCACAAACACTTGGGCTCTGAACTTTTTTAGGCTACTAAAACTGCCAACGCACACAGCCTCTCCTTCTCAATCTGGCCAAAAATTCAACACCGAAATTGCGAACGTCCAGCGATTGCTCCTACACTAAAGGTGCCAGCCCTGAAAGCTCTTGCTGGTCCTCATCTCCCACTGGTAACCTCTCAAACGAACGACAAACACTTGGCCTCTGAACTTGTTTAGACACTCAAATGTCCAGACGTATCATCGCCTCCTTTCGCTAATTCATGTCAGAGCTCAACACCGAAATTGCGAACGTCCAGCGATTGCTCCTACACTAAAGGTGCCAGCCCTGAAAGCTCTTGCTGGTCCTCATCTCCCACTGGTAACCTCTAAAACGAACCACAAACACTTGGGCTCTGAACTTGTTTAGGCTACTAAAACTTCAACGTACACAGCCTCTCCTGCTGAATCTGGCCAGAGCTCAACACCGAAATTGCGAACGTCCAGCGATTGCTCCTACACTAAAGGTGCCAGCCCTGAAAGCTCTTGCTGGTCCTCATCTCCCACTAGTAACCTCTTAAACGAACCACAAACACTTGGGCTCTGAACTTTTTTAGGCTACTAAAACTGCCAACGCACACAGCCTCTCCTTCTCAATCTGGCCAAAATTCAACACCGAAATTGCGAACGTCCAGCGATTGCTCCTACACTAAAGGTGCCAGCCCTGAAAGCTCTTGCTGGTCCTCATCTCCCACTGGTAACCTCTCAAACGAACCACAAACACTTGGCCTCTGAACTTGTTTAGACACTCAAAGGTCCAGACGTATCATCGCCTCCTTTCGCTAATTCACGTCAGAGCTCAACACCGAAATTGCGAACGTCCAGCGATTGCTCCTACACTAAAGGTGCCAGCCCTGAAAGCTCTTGCTGGTCCTCATCTCCCACTGGTAACCTCTAAAACGAACCACAAACACTTGGCCTCTGAACTTGTTTAGGCTACTAAAACTTCCAACGTACACAGCCTCTCCTGCTCAATCTGGCCAGAGCTCAACACCGAATTGCGAACGTCCAGCGATTGCTCCTACACTAAAGGTGCCAGCCCTGAAAGCTCTTCCTGGTCCTCATCTCCCACTGGTAACCTCTCAAACGAACCACAAACACTTGGGCTCTGAACTTTTTTAGGCTACTAAAACTGCCAACGCACACAGCCTCTCCTGATAAATCTGGCCAAAATTCAACACCGAAATTGCGAACGTCCAGCGATTGCTCCTACACTAAAGGTGCCAGCCCTGAAAGCTCTTGCTGGTCCTCATCTCCCACTGGTAACCTCTCAAACGAACCACAAACACTTGGCCTCTGAACTTGTTTAGACACTCAAAGGTCCAGACGTATCATCGCTTCCTTTCGCTAATTCACGTCAGAGCTCAACACCGAAATTGCGAACGTCCAGCGATTGCTCCTACACTAAAGGTGCCAGCCCTGAAAGCTCTTCCTGGTCCTCATCTCCCACTGGTCACCTCTAAAACAAACCACAAACACTTGGGCTCTGAACTTGTTTAGCCTACTAAAACTTCCAACGTACACAGCCTCTCCTGCTCAATCTGGCCAAAATTCAACACCGAAATTGCGAACGTCCAGCGATTGCTCCTACACTAAAGGTGCCAGCCCTGAAAGCTCTTGCTGGTCCTCATCTCCCACTGGTAACCTCTCAAACGAACCACAAACACTTGGGCTCTGAACTTGTTTAGCCTACTAAAACTTCCAACGTACACAGCCTCTCCTGCTCAATCTGGCCAAAAATTCAACACCGAAATTGCGAACGTCCCAGCGATTGCTCCTACACTAAAGGTGCCAGCCCTGAAAGCTCTTGCTGGTCCTCATCTCCCACTGGTAACCTCTCAAACGAACCACAAACACTTGGCCTCTGAACTTGTTTAGCCTACTAAAACTTCCAACGTACACAGCCTCTCCTGCTCAATCTGGCCAGAGCTCAACACAGAAATTGCGAACGTCCAGCGATTGCTCCTACACTAATTGTGCCAGCCCTGAAAGCTCTTGCTGGTCCTCATCTCCCACTGGTAACCTCTAAAACGAACAACAAAGACTTGGGCTCTGAACTTGTTTAGCCTACTACAACTTCCAACGTACACAGCCTCTCCTGCTCAATCTGGCCAGAGCTCAACACCGAAATTGCGAACGTCCAGCGATTGCTCCTACACTAAAGGTGCCAGCCCTGAAAGCTCTTGCTGGTCGCCATCTCCCACTGGTAACCTCTCAAACGAACCACAAACACTTGGGCTCTGAACTTGTTTAGGCTACTAAAACTTCCAACGTACACAGCCTCTCCTGCTCAATCTGGCCAGAGCTCAACACCGAAATTGCGAACGTCCAGCGATTGCTCCTACACTAAAGGTGCCAGCCCTGAAAGCTCTTGCTGGTCCTCATCTCCCGCTGGTAACCTCTCAAACGAACCACAAACACTTGGGCTCTGAACCTGTTTAGGCTACTAAAACTTCCAACGTACACAGCCTCTCCTGATAAATATGGCCAAAATTCAACACCGAAATTGCGAACGTCCAGCGATTGCTCCTACACTAATTGTGCAGCCCTGAAAGCTCTTGCTGGTCCTCATCTCCCACTGGTAACCTCTCAAACGAACCACAAACACTTGGCCTCTGAACTTGTTTAGCCTACTAAAACTTCCAACGTACACAGCCTCTCCTGCTCAATCTGGCCAGAGCTCAACACCGAAATTGCGAACGTCCAGCGATTGCTCCTACACTAAAGGTGCCAGCCCTGAAAGCTCTTGCTGGTCCTCATCTCCCACTGGTAACCTCTCAAACGAACCACAAACACTTGGCCCTCTGAACTTGTTTAGACACTCAAAGGTCCAGACGTATCATCGCCTCCTTTCGCTAATTCACGTCAGAGCTCAACACCGAAATTGCGAACGTCCAGCGATTGCTCCTACACTAAAGGTGCCAGCCCTGAAAGCTCTTGCTGGTCCTCATCTCCCACTGGTAACCTCTCAAACGAACCACAAACACTTGGCCTCTGAACTTGTTTAGGCTACTAAAACTTCCAACGTACACAGCCTCTCCTGCTCAATCTGGCCAGAGCTCAACACCGAAATTGCGAACGTCCAGCGATTGCTCCTACACTAAAGGTGCAAGCCCTGAAAGCTCTTCCTGGTCCTCATCTCCCACTGGTAACCTCTCAAACGAACCACAAACACTTGGGCTCTGAACTTTTTAGGCTACTAAAACTGCCAACGCACACAGCCTCTCCTGATAAATCTGGCCAAAATTCAACACCGAAATTGCGAACGTCCAGCGATTGCTCCTACACTAAAGGTGCCAGCCCTGAAAGCTCTTGCTGGTCCTCATCTCCCACTGGTAACCTCTCAAACGAACCACAAACACTTGGCCTCTGAACTTGTTTAGACACTCAAAGGTCCAGACGTATCATCGCTTCCTTTCGCTAATTCACGTAAGAGCTCAACACCGAAATTGCGAACGTCCAGCGATTGCTCCTACACTAAAGGTGCCAGCCCTGAAAGCTCTTGCTGGTCCTCATCTCCCACTGGTAACCTCTAAAACAAACCACAAACACTTGGGCTCTGAACTTGTTTAGCCTACTAAAACTTCCAACGTACACAGCCTCTCCTGCTCAATCTGGCCAAAATTCAACACCGAAATTGCGAACGTCCAGCGATTGCTCCTACACTAAAGGTGCCAGCCCTGAAAGCTCTTGCTGGTCCTCATCTCCCACTGGTAACCTCTCAAACGAACCACAAACACTTGGCCTCTGAACTTGTTTAGCCTACTAAAACTTCCAACGTACACAGCCTCTCCTGCTCAAACTGGCCAGAGCTCAACACCGACATTGCGAACGTCCAGCGATTGCTCCTACACTAAAGGTGCCAGCCCTGAAAGCTCTTGCTGGTCCTCATCTCCCACTGGTAACCTCTCAAACGAACCACAAACACTTGGCCTCTGAATTTGTTTAGGCTACTAAAACTTCCAACGTACACAGCCTCTCCTGCTGAATCTGGCCAGAGCTCAACACCGACATTGCGAACGTCCAGCGATTGCTCCTACACTAAAGGTGCCAGCCCTGAAAGCTCTTCCTGGTCCTCATCTCCCACTGGTAACCTCTAAAACGGACAACAAAGACTTGGCCTCTGAACTTGTTTAGCCTACTACAACTTCCAACGTACACAGCCTCTCCTGCTCAATCTGGCCAGAGCTCAACACCGAAATTGCGAACGTCCAGCGATTGCTCCTACACTAAAGGTGCCAGCCCTGAAAGCTCCTGCTCGTCCTCATCTCCCACTGGTAACCTCTCAAACGAACCACAAACACTTGGCCTCTGAACTTGTTTAGCCTACTAAAACTTCCAACGTACACAGCCTCTCCTGCTCAATCTGGCCAAAATTCAACACCGAAATTGCGAACGTCCAGCGATTGCTCCTACACTAAAGGTGCCAGCCCTGAATGCTCCTGCTCGTCCTCATCTCCCACTGGTAACCTCTCAAACGAACCACAAACACTTGGCCTCTGAACTTGTTTAGCCTACTAAAACTTCCAACGTACACAGCCTCTCCTGCTCAATCTGGCCAAAATTCAACACCGAAATTGCGAACGTCCAGCGATTGCTCCTACACTAAAGGTGCCAGCCCTGAAAGCTCTTGCTGGTCCTCATCTCCCACTGGTAACCTCTCAAACGAACCACAAACACTTGGCCTCTGAACTTGTTTAGCCTACTAAAACTTCCAACGTACACAGCCTCTCCTGCTCAATCTGGCCAGAGCTCAACACCGAAATTGCGAACGTCCAGCGATTGCTCCTACACTAAAGGTGCCAGCCCTGAAAGCTCTTGCTGGTCCTCATCTCCCGCTGGTAACCTCTCAAACGAACCACAAACACTTGGGCTCTGAACCTGTTTAGCCTACTAAAACTTCCAACGTACACAGCCTCTCCTGATAAATCTGGCCAAAATTCAACACCGAAATTGCGAACGTCCAGCGATTGCTCCTACACTAATTGTGCCAGCCCTGAAAGCTCTTGTTGGTCCTCATCTCCCACTGGTAACCTCTCAAACGAACCACAAACACTTGGCCTCTGAACTTGTTTAGGCTACTAAAACTTCCAACGTACACAGCCTCTCCTGCTGAATCTGGCCAGAGGTCAACACCGAAATTGCGAACGTCCAGCGATTGCTCCTACACTAAAGGTGCCAGCCCTGAAAGCTCTTGCTGGTCCTCATCTCCCGCTGGTAACCTCTCAAACGAACCACAAACACTTGGGCTCTGAACCTGTTTAGGCTACTAAAACTTCCAACGTACACAGCCTCTCCTGATAAATCTGGCCAAAATTCAACACCGAAATTGCGAACGTCCAGCGATTGCTCCTACACTAATTGTGCCAGCCCTGAAAGCTCTTGCTGGTCCTCATCTCCCACTGGTAACCTCTCAAACGAACCACAAACACTTGGCCTCTGAACTTGTTTAGCCTACTAAAACTTCCAACGTACACAGCCTCTCCTGCTCAATCTGGCCAGAGCTCAACACCGAAATTGCGAACGTCCAGCGATTGCTCCTACACTAAAGGTGCCAGCCCTGAAAGCTCTTGCTGGTCCTCATCTCCCACTGGTAACCTCTCAAACGAACCACAAACACTTGGCCTCTGAACTTGTTTAGACACTCAAATGTCCAGACGTATCATCGCTTCCTTTCGCTAATTCACGTCAGAGCTCAACACCGAAATTGCGAACGTCCAGTGATTGCTCCTACACTAAAGGTGCCAGCCCTGAAAGCTCCTGCTCGTCCTCATCTCCCACTGGTAACCTCTCAAACGAACCACAAACACTTGGCCTCTGAACTTGTTTAGACACTCAAAGGTCCAGACGTATCATCGCTTCCTTTCGCTAATTCACGTCAGAGCTCAACACCGAAATTGCGAACGTCCAGCGATTGCTCCTACACTAAAGGTGCCAGCCCTGAAAGCTCTTGCTGGTCCTCATCTCCCACTGGTAACCTCTCAAACGAACCACAAACACTTGGGCTCTGAACTTGTTTAGACACTCAAATGTCCAGACGTATCATCGCTTCCTTTCGCTAATTCACGTCAGAGCTCAACACCGAAATTGCGAACGTCCAGCGATTGCTCCTACACTAAAGGTGCCAGCCCTGAAAGCTCCTGCTCGTCCTCATCTCCCACTGGTAACCTCAAAACGAACCACAAACACCTGGCCTCTGAAGATGTTTAGACACTCAAAGGTCCAGACGTATCATCGCTTCCTTTCGCTAATTCACGTCAGAGCTCAACACCGAAATTGCGAACGTCCAGCGATTGCTCCTACACTAAAGGTGCCAGCCCTGAAAGCTCTTGCTGGTCCTCATCTCCCACTGGTAACCTCTCAAACGAACCACAAACACTTCTGAACTTGTTTAGCCTACTAAAACTTCCAACGTACACAGCCTCTCCTGCTCAATCTGGCCAGAGCTCAACACCGAAATTGCGAACGTCCAGCGATTGCTCCTACACTAAAGGTGCCAGCCCTGAAAGCTCTTGCTGGTCCTCATCTCCCACTGGTAACCTCTCAAACGAACCACAAACACTTGGCCTCTGAACTTGTTTAGCCTACTAAAACTTCCAACGTACACAGCTTCTCCTGCTCAAACTGGCCAGAGCTCAACACCGAAATTGTAAACGTCCAGCGATTGCTCCTACACTAAAGGTGCCAGCCTGAAAGCTCTTCCTGGTCCTCATCTCCCACTGGTAACCTCTCAAACGAACCACAAACACTTGGCCTCTGAAGTTGTTTAGACACTCAAAGGTCCAGACGTATCATCGCTTCCTTTCGCTAATTCACGTCAGAGCTCAACAACGAAATTGCGAACGTCCAGCGATTGCTCCTACACTAAAGGTGCCAGCCCTGAAAGCTCTTGCTGGTCCTCATCTCCCACTGGTAACCTCTCAAACGAACCACAAACACTTGGCTCTCTATCTTGAACTTGTTTAGGCTACTAAAACTTCCAACGTACACAGCCTCTCCTGCTCAATCTGGCCAGAGCTCACACCGACATTGCGAACGTCCAGCGATTGCTCCTACACTAAAGGTGCCAGCCCTGAAAGCTCTTGCTGGTCCTCATCTCCCACTGGTAACCTCTAAAACGAACAACAAAGACTTGGGCTCTGAACTTGTTTAGCCTACTACAATTTCCAACGTACACAGCCTCTCCTGCTCAATCTGGCCAGAGCTCAACACCGAAATTGCGAACGTCCAGCGATTGCTCCTACACTAAAGGTGCCAGCCCTGAAAGCTCTTGCTGGTCCTCATCTCCCACTGGTAACCTCTCAAACGAACCACAAACACTTGGCCTCTAAAGTTGTTTAGACACTGAAATGTCCAGACGTATCATCGCTTCCTTTCGCTAATTCACGTCAGAGCTCAACACCGAAATTGCGAACGTCTAGCGATTGCTCCTACACTAAAGGTGCCAGCCCTGAAAGCTCTTGCTGGTCCTCATCTCCCACTGGTAACCTCTCAAACAAACCACAAACACTTGGCCTCTGAACTTGTTTAGCCTACTAAAACTTCCAACGTACACAGCCTCTCCTGCTCAATCTGGCCAAAATTCAACACCGAAATTGCGAACGTCCAGCGATTGCTCCTACACTAAAGGTGCCAGCCCTGAAAGCTCTTGCTGGTCCTCATCTCCCACTGGTAACCTCTCAAACGAACCACAAACACTTGGCCTCTGAACTTGTTTAGCCTACTAAAACTTCCAACGTACACAGCCTCTCCTGCTCAATCTGGCCAGAGCTCAACACCGAAATTGCGAACGTCCAGCGATTGCTCCTACACTAAAGGTGCCAGCCCTGAAAGCTCTTGCTGGTCCTCATCTCCCACTGGTAACCTCTCAAACGAACCACAAACACTTGGGCTCTGAACTTGTTTAGCCTACTAAAACTTCCAACGTACACAGCCTCTCCTGCTCAATCTGGCCAGAGCTCAACACCGAAATTGCGAACGTCCAGCGATTGCTCCTACACTAAAGGTGCCAGCCCTGAAAGCTCTTGCTGGTCCTCATCTCCCACTGGTAACCTCTCAAACGAACCACAAACACTTGGCCTCTGAACTTGTTTAGCCTACTAAAACTTCCAACGTACACAGCTTCTCCTGCTCAAACTGGCCAGAGCTCAACACCGAAATTGTAAACGTCCAGCGATTGCTCCTACACTAAAGGTGCCAGCCCTGAAAGCTCTTCCTGGTCCTCATCTCCCACTGGTAACCTCTCAAACGAACCACAAACACTTGGCCTCTGAAGTTGTTTAGACACTCAAAGGTCCAGACGTATCATCGCTTCCTTTCGCTAATTCACGTCAGAGCTCAACAACGAAATTGCGAACGTCCAGCGATTGCTCCTACACTAAAGGTGCCAGCCCTGAAAGCTCTTGCTGGTCCTCATCTCCCACTGGTAACCTCTCAAACGAACCACAAACACTTGGGCTCTGAACTTGTTTAGGCTACTAAAACTTCCAACGTACACAGCCTCTCCTGCTCAATCTGGCCAGAGCTCAACACCGACATTGCGAACGTCCAGCGATTGCTCCTACACTAAAGGTGCCAGCCCTGAAAGCTCTTGCTGGTCCTCATCTCCCACTGGTAACCTCTAAAACGAACAACAAAGACTTGGCCTCTGAACTTGTTTAGCCTACTACAATTTCCAACGTACACAGCCTCTCCTGCTCAATCTGGCCAGAGCTCAACACCGAAATTGCGAACGTCCAGCGATTGCTCCTACACTAAAGGTGCCAGCCCTGAAAGCTCTTGCTGGTCCTCATCTCCCACTGGTAACCTCTCAAACGAACCACAAACACTTGGCCTCTAAAGTTGTTTAGACACTGAAATGTCCAGACGTATCATCGCTTCCTTTCGCTAATTCACGTCAGAGCTCAACACCGAAATTGCGAACGTCTAGCGATTGCTCCTACACTAAAGGTGCCAGCCCTGAAAGCTCTTGCTGGTCCTCATCTCCCACTGGTAACCTCTCAAACGAACCACAAACACTTGGCCTCTGAACTTGTTTAGCCTACTAAAACTTCCAACGTACACAGCCTCTCCTGCTAAATCTGGCCAAAATTCAACACCGAAATTGCGAACGTCCAGCGATTGCTCCTACACTAAAGGTGCCAGCCCTGAAAGCTCTTGCTGGTCCTCATCTCCCACTGGTAACCTCTCAAACGAACCACAAACACTTGGCCTCTGAACTTGTTTAGACACTCAAAGGTCCAGACGTATCATCGCTTCCTTTCGCTAATTCACGTCAGAGCTCAACACCGAAATTGCGAACGTCCAGCGATTGCTCCTACACTAAAGGTGCCAGCCCTGAAAGCTCTTGCTGGTCCTCATCTCCCACTGGTAACCTCTAAAACAAACCACAAACACTTGGGCTCTGAACTTGTTTAGCCTACTAAAACTTCCAACGTACACAGCCTCTCCTGCTCAATCTGGCCAAAATTCAACACCGAAATTGCGAACGTCCAGCGATTGCTCCTACACTAAAGGTGCCAGCCCTGAAAGCTCTTGCTGGTCCTCATCTCCCACTGGTAACCTCTCAAACGAACCACAAACACTTGGCCTCTGAACTTGTTTAGCCTACTAAAACTTCCAACGTACACAGCCTCTCCTGCTCAATCTGGCCAGAGCTCAACACCGAAATTGCGAACGTCCAGCGATTGCTCCTACACTAAAGGTGCCAGCCCTGAAAGCTCTTGCTGGTCCTCATCTCCCACTGGTAACCTTTCAAACGAACCACAAACACTTGGGCTCTGAACTTGTTTAGCCTACTAAAACTTCCAACGTACACAGCATCTCCTGCTCAATCTGGCCAAAATTCAACACCGAAATTGCGAACGTCCAGCGATTGCTCCTACACTAATTGTGCCAGCCCTGAAAGCTCTTGCTGGTCCTCATCTCCCACTGGTAACCTCTAAGACGAACCACAAACACTTGGCCTCTGAACTTGTTTAGGCTACTAAAACTTCCAACGTACACAGCCTCTCCTGCTCAATCTGGCCAGAGCTCAACACCGAAATTGCGAACGTCCAGCGATTGCTCCTACACTAAAGGTGCCAGCCCTGAAAGCTCTTGCTGGTCCTCATCTCCCACTGGTAACCTCTCAAACGAACCACAAACACTTGGCCTCTGAACTTGTTTAGCCTACTAAAACTTCCAACGTACACAGCCTCTCCTGCTCAATCTGGCCAGAGCTCAGCACCGACATTGCGAACGTCCAGCGATTGCTCCTACACTAAAGGTGCCAGCCCTGAAAGCTCTTGCTGGTTCATCTCCCACTGGTAACCTCTCAAACGAACCACAAACACTTGGCCTCTGAACTTGTTTAGACACTCAAATGTCCAGACGTATCATCGCTTCCTTTCGCTAATTCACGTCAGAGCTCAACACCGAAATTGTGAACGTCCAGCGATTGCTCCTACACTAAAGGTGCCAGCCCTGAAAGCTCTTGCTGGTCCTCATCTCCCACTGGTAACCTCTAAAACGAACCACAAACACTTGGCCTCTGAACTTGTTTAGACACTCAAAGGTCCAGACGTATCATCGCCTCCTTTCGCTAATTCACGTCAGAGCTCAACACCGAAATTGCGAACGTCCAGCGATTGCTCCTACACTAAAGGTGCCAGCCCTGAAAGCTCTTGCTGGTCCTCATCTCCCACTGGTAACCTCTCAAACGAACCACAAACACTTGGCCTCTGAACTTGTTTAGCCTACTAAAACTTCCAACGTACACAGCCTCTCCTGCTCAAACTGGCCAGAGCTCAACACCGAAATTGCGAACGTCCAGCGATTGCTCCTACACTGAAGGTGCCAGCCCTGAAAGCTCTTGCTGGTCCTCATCTCCCACTGGTAACCTCTCAAACGAACCACAAACACTTGGCCTCTGAACTTGTTTAGCCTACTAAAACTTCCAACGTACACAGCCTCTCCTGCTCAATCTGGCCAAAATTCAACACCGAAATTGCGAACGTCCAGCGATTGCTCCTACACTAAAGGTGCCAGCCCTGAAAGCTCTTGCTGGTCCTCATCTCCCACTGGTAACCTCTTAAACGAACCACAAACACTTGGGCTCTGAACTTGTTTAGCCTACTAAAACTTCCAACGTACACAGCCTCTCCTGCTGAATCTGGCCAGAGCTCAACACCGAAATTGCGAACGTCCAGCGATTGCTCCTACACTAAAGGTGCCAGCCCTGAAAGCTCTTCCTGGTCCTCATCTCCCACTGGTAACCTCTCAAACGAACAACAAACACTTGGGCTCTGAACTTGTTTAGACACTCAAAGGTCCAGACGTATCATCGCTTCCTTTCGCTAATTCACGTCAGAGCTCAACACTGAAATTGTAAACGTCCAGCGATTACTCCTACACTAAAGGTGCCAGCCCTGAAAGCTCTTGCTGGTCCTCATCTCCCACTGGTAACCTCTCAAACGAACCACAAACACTTGGGCTCTGAACTTGTTTAGGCTACTAAAACTTCCAACGTACACAGCCTCTCCTGCTCAATCTGGCCAGAGCTCAACACCGAAATTGCGAACGTCCAGCGATTGCTCCTACACTAAAGGTGCCAGCCCTGAAAGCTCTTGCTGGTCCTCATCTCCCACTGGTAACCTCTAAAACGAACAACAAACACTTGGGCTCTGAACTTGTTTAGCCTACTACAATTTCCAACGTACACAGCCTCTCCTGCTCAATCTGGCCAGAGCTCAACACCGAAATTGCGAACGTCCAGGGATTGCTCCTACACTAAAGGTGCCAGCCCTGAAAGCTCTTGCTGGTCCTCATCTCCCACTGGTAACCTCTCAAACGAACCACAAACACTTGGCCTCTGAACTTGTTTAGACACTCAAATGTCCAGACGTATCATCGCTTCCTTTCGCTAATTCACGTCAGAGATCAACACCGAAATTGTAAACGTCCAGCGATTGCTCCTACACTAAAGGTGCCAGCCCTGAAAGCTCTTGCTGGTCCTCATCTCCCACTGGTAACCTCTCAAACGAACCACAAACACTTGGCCTCTGAACTTGTTTAGCCTACTAAAACTTCCAACGTACACAGCCTCTCCTGCTCAATCTGGCCAGAGCTCAACACCGAAATTGCGAACGTCCAGCGATTGCTCCTACACTAAAGGTGCCAGCCCTGAAAGCTCTTGCTGGTCCTCATCTCCCACTGGTAACCTCTCAAACGAACCACAGACACTTGGCCTCTGAACTTGTTTAGGCTACTAAAACTTCCAACGTACACAGCCTCTCCTGCTCAATCTGGCCAGAGCTCAACACCGAAATTGCGAACGTCCAGCGATTGCTCCTACACTAAAGGTGCCAGCCCTGAAAGCTCTTGCTAGTCCTCATCTCCCACTGGTAACCTCTCAAACGAACCACAAACACTTGGCCTCTGAACTTGTTTAGACACTCAAAGGTCCAGACGTATCATCACTTCCTTTCGCTAATTCACGTCAGAGCTCAACACCGAAATTGCGAACGTCCAGCGATTGCTCCTACACTAAAGGTGCCAGCCCTGAAAGCTCTTGCTGGTCCTCATCTCCCACTGGTAACCTCTCAAACGAACCACAAACACTTGGGCTCTGAACTTGTTTAGCCTACTAAAACTTCCAACGTACACAGCCTCTCCTGCTCAAACTGGCCAGAGCTCAACACCGAAATTGCGAACGTCCAGCGATTGCTCCTACACTAAAGGTGCCAGCCCTGAAAGCTCTTGCTGGTCCTCATCTCCCACTGGTAACCTCTAAAACAAACCACAAACACTTGGCCTCTGAACTTGTTTAGCCTGCTAAAACTTCCAACGTACACAGCCTCTCCTGCTCAATCTGGCCAGAGCTCAACACCGAAATTGCGAACGTCCAGCGATTGCTCCTACACTAAAGGTGCCAGCCCTGAAAGCTCTTGCTGGTCCTCATCTCCCACTGGTAACCTCTCAAACGAACCACAAACACTTGGCCTCTGAACTTGTTTAGCCTACTAAAACTTCCAACGTACACAGCCTCTCCTGCTCAATCTGGCCAGAGCTCAACACCGAAATTGCGAACGTCCAGTGATTGCTCCTACACTAAAGGTGCCAGCCCTGAAAGCTCTTGCTGGTCCTCATCTCCCACTGGTAACCTCTCAAATGAACCACAAACACTTGGGCTCTGAACTTGTTTAGCCTACTAAAACTTCCAACGTACACAGCCTCTCCTGCTCAATCTGGCCAAAATTCAACACCGAAATTACGAACGTCCAGCGATTGCTCCTACACTAAAGGTGCCAGCCCTGAAAGCTCTTGCTGGTCCTCATCTCCCACTGGTAACCTCTCAAACGAACCACAAACACTTGGCCTCTGAACTTGTTTAGCCTACTAAAACTTCCAACGTACACAGCCTCTCCTGCTCAATCTGGCCAAAATTCAACACCGAAATTGCGAACGTCCAGCGATTGCTCCTACACTAAAGGTGCCAGCCCTGAAAGCTCTTGCTGGTCCTCATCTCCCACTGGTAACCTCTCAAATGAACCACAAACACTTGGCCTCTGAACTTGTTTAGGCTACTAAAACTTCCAACGTACACAGCCTCTCCTGCTGAATCTGGCCAGAGCTCAACACCGAAATTGCGAACATCCAGCGATTGCTCCTACACTAAAGGTGCCAGCCCTGAAAGCTCTTGCTGGTCCTCATCTCCCACTGGTAACCTCTCAAACGAACCACAAACACTTGGCCTCTGAACTTGTTTAGACACTCAAAGGTCCAGACGTATCATCACTTCCTTTCGCTAATTCACGTCAGAGCTCAACACCGAAATTGCGAACGTCCAGCGATTGCTCCTACACTAAAGGTGCCAGCCCTGAAAGCTCTTGCTGGTCCTCATCTCCCACTGGTAACCTCTCAAACGAACCACAAACACTTGGGCTCTGAACTTGTTTAGCCTACTAAAACTTCCAACGTACACAGCCTCTCCTGCTCAATCTGGCCAGAGCTCAACACCGAAATTGCGAACGTCCAGCGATTGCTCCTACACTAAAGGTGCCAGCCCTGAAAGCTCTTGCTGGTCCTCATCTCCCACTGGTAACCTCTCAAACGAACCACAAACACTTGGCCTCTGAACTTGTTTAGACAGTCAAAGGTCCAGACGTATCATCGCTTCCTTTCGCTAATTCACGTCAGAGCTCAACACTGAAATTGTAAACGTCCAGCGATTACTCCTACACTAAAGGTGCCAGCCCTGAAAGCTCTTGCTGGTCCTCATCTCCCACTGGTAACCTCTCAAACGAACCACAAACACTTGGGCTCTGAACTTGTTTAGGCTACTAAAACTTCCAACGTACACAGCCTCTCCTGCTCAATCTGGCCAGAGCTCAACACCGAAATTGCGAACGTCCAGCGATTGCTCCTACACTAAAGGTGCCAGCCCTGAAAGCTCTTGCTGGTCCTCATCTCCCACTGGTAACCTCTAAAACGAACAACAAACACTTGGGCTCTGAACTTGTTTAGCCTACTACAATTTCCAACGTACACAGCCTCTCCTGCTCAATCTGGCCAGAGCTCAACACCGAAATTGCGAACGTCCAGCGATTGCTCCTACACTAAAGGTGCCAGCCCTGAAAGCTCTTGCTGGTCCTCATCTCCCACTGGTAACCTCTCAAACGAACCACAAACACTTGGCCTCTGAACTTGTTTAGACACTCAAAGGTCCAGACGTATCATCGCTTCCTTTCGCTAATTCACGTCAGAGCTCAACACCGAAATTGCGAACGTCCAGCGATTGCTCCTACACTAAAGGTGCCAGCCCTGAAAGCTCTTGCTGGTCCTCATCTCCCACTGGTAACCTCTCAAATGAACCACAAACACTTGGGCTCTGAACTTGTTTAGCCTACTAAAACTTCCAACGTACACAGCCTCTCCTGCTCAATCTGGCCAGAGCTCAACACCGAAATTGCGAACGTCCAGCGATTGCTCCTACACTAAAGGTGCCAGCCCTGAAAGCTCTTGCTGGTCCTCATCTCCCACTGGTAACCTCTCAAACGAACCACAAACACTTGGCCTCTGAACTTGTTTAGCCTACTAAAACTTCCAACGTACACAGCCTCTCCTGCTCAATCTGGCCAGAGGTCAACACCGAAATTGCGAACGTCCAGCGATTGCTCCTACACTAAAGGTGCCAGCCCTGAAAGCTCTTGCTAGTCCTCATCTCCCACTGGTAACCTCTCAAACGAACCACAAACACTTGGCCTCTGAACTTGTTTAGACACTCAAAGGTCCAGACGTATCATCACTTCCTTTCGCTAATTCACGTCAGAGCTCAACACCGAAATTGCGAACGTCCAGCGATTGCTCCTACACTAAAGGTGCCAGCCCTGAAAGCTCTTGCTGGTCCTCATCTCCCACTGGTAACCTCTAAAACAAACCACAAACACTTGGCCTCTGAACTTGTTTAGCCTGCTAAAACTTCCAACGTACACAGCCTCTCCTGCTCAATCTGGCCAGAGCTCAACACCGAAATTGCGAACGTCCAGCGATTGCTCCTACACTAAAGGTGCCAGCCCTGAAAGCTCTTGCTGGTCCTCATCTCCCACTGGTAACCTCTCAAATGAACCACAAACACGTGGCCTCTGAACTTGTTTAGGCTACTAAAACTTCCAACGTACACAGCCTCTCCTGCTGAATCTGGCCAGAGCTCAACACCGACATTGCGAACGTCCAGCGATTGCTCCTACACTAAAGGCGCCAGCCCTGAAAGCTCTTGCTGGTCCTCATCTCCCACTGGTAACCTCTCAAACGAACCACAAACACTTGGCCTCTGAACTTGTTTAGACACTCAAAGGTCCAGACGTATCATCACTTCCTTTCGCTAATTCACGTCAGAGCTCAACACCGAAATTGCGAACGTCCAGCGATTGCTCCTACACTAAAGGTGCCAGCCCTGAAAGCTCTTGCTGGTCCTCATCTCCCACTGGTAACCTCTCAAACGAACCACAAACACTTGGGCTCTGAACTTGTTTAGCCTACTAAAACTTCCAACGTACACAGCCTCTCCTGCTCAATCTGGCCAGAGCTCAACACCGAAATTGCGAACGTCCAGCGATTGCTCCTACACTAAAGGTGCCAGCCCTGAAAGCTCTTGCTGGTCCTCATCTCCCACTGGTAACCTCTCAAACGAACCACAAACACTTGGCCTCTGAACTTGTTTAGACAGTCAAAGGTCCAGACGTATCATCGCTTCCTTTCGCTAATTCACGTCAGAGCTCAACACTGAAATTGTAAACGTCCAGCGATTACTCCTACAGTAAAGGTGCCAGCCCTGAAAGCTCTTGCTGGTCCTCATCTCCACTGGTAACCTCTAAAACGAACAACAAAGACTTGGGCTCTGAACTTGTTTAGCCTACTACAATTTCCAACGTACACAGCCTCTCCTGCTCAATCTGGCCAGAGCTCAACACCGAAATTGCGAACGTCCAGCGATTGCTCCTACACTAAAGGTGCCAGCCCTGAAAGCTCTTGCTGGTCCTCATCTCCCACTGGTAACCTCTCAAACGAACCACAAACACTCGGCCTCTGAACTTGTTTAGACACTCAAAGGTCCAGACGTATCATCGCTTCCTTTCGCTAATTCACGTCAGAGCTCAACACCGAAATTGCGAACGTCCAGCGATTGCTCCTACACTAAAGGTGCCAGCCCTGAAAGCTCTTGCTGGTCCTCATCTCCCACTGGTAACCTCTCAAATGAACCACAAACACTTGGGCTCTGAACTTGTTTAGGCTACTAAAACTTCCAACGTACACAGCCTCTCCTGCTCAATCTGGCCAGAGCTCAACAGCGAAATTGCGAACGTCCAGCGATTGCTCCTACACTAAAGGTGCCAGCCCTGAAAGCTCTTGCTGGTCCTCATCTCCCACTGGTAACCTCTCAAAAGAACCACAAACACTTGGCCTCTGAACTTGTTTAGCCTACTAAAACTTCCAACGTACACAGCCTCTCCTGCTCAATCTGGCCAGAGGTCAACACCGAAATTGCGAACGTCCAGCGATTGCTCCTACACTAAAGGTGCCAGCCCTGAAAGCTCTTGCTAGTCCTCATCTCCCACTGGTAACCTCTCAAACAAACCACAAACACTTGGCCTCTGAACTTGTTTAGACACTCAAAGGTCCAGACGTATCATCACTTCCTTTCGCTAATTCACGTCAGAGCTCAACACCGAAATTGCGAACGTCCAGCGATTGCTCCTACACTAAAGGTGCCAGCCCTGAAAGCTCTTGCTGGTCCTCATCTCCCACTGGTAACCTCTCAAACGAACCACAAACACTTGGGCTCTGAACTTGTTTAGCCTACTAAAACTTCCAACGTACACAGCCTCTCCTGCTCAAACTGGCCAGAGCTCAACACCGAAATTGCGAACGTCCAGCGATTGCTCCTACACTAAAGGTGCCAGCCCTGAAAGCTCTTGCTGGTCCTCATCTCCCACTGGTAACCTCTCAAACGAACCACAAACACTTGGGCTCTGAACTTGTTTAGACAGTCAAAGGTCCAGACGTATCATCGCTTCCTTTCGCTAATTCACGTCAGAGCTCAACACCGAAATTGCGAACGTCCAGCGATTGCTCCTACACTAAAGGTGCCAGCCCTGAAAGCTCTTGCTGGTCCTCATCTCCCACTGGTAACCTCTCAAACGAACCACAAACACTTGGCCTCTGAACTTGTTTAGCCTGCTAAAACTTCCAACGTACACAGCCTCTCTTGCTCAATCTGGCCAGAGCTCAACACCGAAATTGCGAACGTCCAGCGATTGCTCCTACACTAAAGGTGCCAGCCCTGAAAGCTCTTGCTGGTCCTCATCTCCCACTGGTAACCTCTCAAACGAACCACAAACACTTGGCCTCTGAACTTGTTTAGCCTACTAAAACTTCCAACGTACACAGCCTCTCCTGCTCAATCTGGCCAGAGCTCAACACCGAAATTGCGAACGTCCAGCGATTGCTCCTACACTAAAGGTGCCAGCCCTGAAAGCTCTTGCTGGTCCTCATCTCCCGCTGGTAACCTCTCAAACGAACCACAAACACTTGGCCTCTGAACTTGTTTAGCCTACTAAAACTTCCAACGTACACAGCCTCTCCTGCTCAATCTGGCCAGAGCTCAACACCGAAATTGCGAACGTCCAGCGATTGCTCCTACACTAAAGGTGCCAGCCCTGAAAGCTCTTGCTGGTCCTCATCTCCCACTGGTAACCTCTCAAACGAACCACAAACACTTGGCCTCTGAACTTGTTTCGCCTACTAAAACTTCCAACGTACACAGCCTCTCCTGCTCTATATGGTCAAAATTCAACACCGAAATTGCGAACGTCCAGCGATTGCTCCTACACTAAAGGTGCCAGCCCTGAAAGCTCTTGCTGGTCCTCATCTCCCACTGGTAACCTCTCAAATGAACCACAAACACTTGGCCTCTGAACTTGTTTAGGCTACTAAAACTTCCAACGTACACAGCCTCTCCTGCTGAATCTGGCCAGAGCTCAACACCGAAATTGCGAACATCCAGCGATTGCTCCTACACTAAAGGTGCCAGCCCTGAAAGCTCTTGCTAGTCCTCATCTCCCACTGGTAACCTCTCAAACGAACCACAAACACTTGGCCTCTGAACTTGTTTAGACACTCAAAGGTCCAGACGTATCATCACTTCCTTTCGCTAATTCACGTCAGAGCTCAACACCGAAATTGCGAACGTCCAGCGATTGCTCCTACACTAAAGGTGCCAGCCCTGAAAGCTCTTGCTGGTCCTCATCTCCCACTGGTAACCTCTCAAACGAACCACAAACACTTGGGCTCTGAACTTGTTTAGCCTACTAAAACTTCCAACGTACACAGCCTCTCCTGCTCAAACTGGCCAGAGCTCAACACCGAAATTGCGAACGTCCAGCGATTGCTCCTACACTAAAGGTGCCAGCCCTGAAAGCTCTTGCTGGTCCTCATCTCCCACTGGTAACCTCTCAAACGAACCACAAACACTTGGCCTCTGAACTTGTTTAGCCTACTAAAACTTCCAACGTACACAGCCTCTCCTGCTCAATCTGGCCAGAGCTCAACACCGAAATTGCGAACGTCCAGCGATTGCTCCTACACTAAAGGTGCCAGCCCTGAAAGCTCTTGCTGCTCCTCATCTCCCACTGGTAACCTCTCAAACGAACCACAAACACTTGGCCTCTGAACTTGTTTAGCCTACTAAAACTTCCAACGTACACAGCCTCTCCTGCTCAATCTGGCCAGAGCTCAACACCGAAATTGCGAACGTCCAGCGATTGCTCCTACACTAAAGGTGCCAGCCCTGAAAGCTCTTGCTGGTCCTCATCTCCCACTGGTAACCTGTCAAACGAACCACAAACACTTGGCCTCTAAAGTTGTTTAGACACTCAAAGGTCCAGACGTATCATCGCTTCCTTTCGCTAATTCACGTCAGAGCTCAACACCGAAATTGTGAACGTCCAGCGATTGCTCCTACACTAAAGGTGCCAGCCCTGAAAGCTCTTGCTGGTCCTCATCTCCCACTGGTAACCTCTCAAACGAACCACAAACACTTGGCCTCTGAACTTGTTTAGACACTCAAAGGTCCAGACGTATCATCACTTCCTTTCGCTAATTCACGTCAGAGCTCAACACCGAAATTGCGAACGTCCAGCGATTGCTCCTACACTAAAGGTGCCAGCCCTGAAAGCTCTTGCTGGTCCTCATCTCCCACTGGTAACCTCTCAAACGAACCACAAACACTTGGCCTCTGAACTTGTTTAGCCTACTAAAACTTCCAACGTACACAGCCTCTCCTGCTCTATATGGTCAAAATTCAACACCGAAATTGCGAACGTCCAGCGATTGCTCCTACACTAAAGGTGCCAGCCCTGAAAGCTCTTGCTGGTCCTCATCTCCCACTGGTAACCTCTCAAATGAACCACAAACACTTGGCCTCTGAACTTGTTTAGCCTACTAAAACTTCCAACGTACACAGCCTCTCCTGCTCAATCTGGCCAGAGCTCAACACCGAAATTGCGAACATCCAGCGATTGCTCCTACACTAAAGGTGCCAGCCCTGAAAGCTCTTGCTAGTCCTCATCTCCCACTGGTAACCTCTCAAACGAACCACAAACACTTGGCCTCTGAACTTGTTTAGACACTCAAAGGTCCAGACGTATCATCGCTTCCTTTCGCTAATTCACGTCAGAGCTCAACACCGAAATTGCGAACGTCCAGCGATTGCTCCTACACTAAAGGTGCCAGCCCTGAAAGCTCTTGCTGGTCCTCATCTCCCACTGGTAACCTCTCAAACGAACCACAAACACTTGGCCTCTGAACTTGTTTAGCCTACTAAAACTTCCAACGTACACAGCCTCTCCTGCTCAATCTGGCCAAAATTCAACACCGAAATTGCGAACGTCCAGCGATTGCTCCTACACTAAAGGTGCCAGCCCTGAAAGCTCTTGCTGGTCCTCATCTCCCACTGGTAACCTCTCAAACGAACCACAAACACTTGGCCTCTGAACTTGTTTAGCCTACTACAACTTCCAACGTACACAGCCTCTCCTGCTCTATATGGTCAAAATTCAACACCGAAATTGCGAACGTCCAGCGATTGCTCCTACACTAAAGGTGCCAGCCCTGAAAGCTCTTGCTGGTCCTCATCTCCCACTGGTAACCTCTCAAATGAACCACAAACACTTGGCCTCTGAACTTGTTTAGGCTACTAAAACTTCCAACGTACACAGCCTCTCCTGCTCTATATGGTCAAAATTCAACACCGAAATTGCGAACGTCCAGCGATTGCTCCTACACTAAAGGTGCCAGCCCTGAAAGCTCTTGCTGGTCCTCATCTCCCACTGGTAACCTCTCAAATGAACGACAAACACTTGGCCTCTGAACTTGTTTAGCCTACTAAAACTTCCAACGTACACAGCCTCTCCTGCTGAATCTGGCCAGAGCTCAACACCGAAATTGCGAACATCCAGCGATTGCTCCTACACTAAAGGTGCCAGCCCTGAAAGCTCTTGCTAGTCCTCATCTCCCACTGGTAACCTCTCAAACGAACCACAAACACTTGGCCTCTGAACTTGTTTAGACACTCAAAGGTCCAGACGTATCATCGCTTCCTTTCGCTAATTCACGTCAGAGCTCAACACCGAAATTGCGAACGTCCAGCGATTGCTCCTACACTAAAGGTGCCAGCCCTGAAAGCTCTTGCTGGTCCTCATCTCCCACTGGTAACCTGTCAAACGAACCACAAACACTTGGCCTCTAAAGTTGTTTAGGCACTCAAAGGTCCAGACGTATCATCGCTTCCTTTCGCTAATTCACGTCAGAGCTCAACACCGAAATTGTGAACGTCCAGCGATTGCTCCTACACTAAAGGTGCCAGCCCTGAAAGCTCTTGCTGGTCCTCATCTCCCACTGGTAACCTCTCAAACGAACCACAAACACTTGGCCTCTGAACTTGTTTAGACACTCAAAGGTCCAGACGTATCATCGCTTCCTTTCGCTAATTCACGTCAGAGCTCAACACCGAAATTGCGAACGTCTAGCGATTGCTCCTACACTAAAGGTGCCAGCCCTGAAAGCTCTTGCTGGTCCTCATCTCCCACTGGTAACCTCTAAAACGAACCACAAACACTTGGGCTCTGAACTTGTTTAGCCTACTAAAACTTCCAACGTACACAGCCTCTCCTGCTCAATCTGGCCAAAATTCAACACCGAAATTGCGAACGTCCAGCGATTGCTCCTACACTAAAGGTGCCAGCCCTGAAAGCTCTTGCTGGTCCTCATCTCCCACTGGTAACCTCTCAAACGAACCACAAACACTTGGCCTCTGAACTTGTTTAGCCTACTAAAACTTCCAACGTACACAGCCTCTCCTGCTCTATATGGTCAAAATTCAACACCGAAATTGCGAACGTCCAGCGATTGCTCCTACACTAAAGGTGCCAGCCCTGAAAGCTCTTGCTGGTCCTCATCTCCCACTGGTAACCTCTCAAATGAACCACAAACACTTGGCCTCTGAACTTGTTTAGGCTACTAAAACTTCCAACGTACACAGCCTCTCCTGCTGAATCTGGCCAGAGCTCAACACCGAAATTGCGAACATCCAGCGATTGCTCCTACACTAAAGGTGCCAGCCCTGAAAGCTCTTGCTAGTCCTCATCTCCCACTGGTAACCTCTCAAACGAACCACAAACACTTGGCCTCTGAACTTGTTTAGACACTCAAAGGTCCAGACGTATCATCGCTTCCTTTCGCTAATTCACGTCAGAGCTCAACACCGAAATTGCGAACGTCCAGCGATTGCTCCTACACTAAAGGTGCCAGCCCTGAAAGCTCTTGCTGGTCCTCATCTCCCACTGGTAACCTCTCAAACGAACCACAAACACTTGGCCTCTGAACTTGTTTAGCCTACTAAAACTTCCAACGTACACAGCCTCTCCTGCTCAATCTGGCCAGAGCTCAACACCGACATTGCGAACGTCCAGCGATTGCTCCTACACTAAAGGTGACAGCCCTGAAAGCTCTTGCTGGTCCTCATCTCCCACTGGTAACCTCTCAAACGAACCACAAACACTTGGGCTCTGAACTTGTTTAGGCTACTAAAACTTCCAACGTACACAGCCTCTCCTGCTGAATCTGGCCAGAGCTCAACACCGAAACTGCGAACGTCCAGCGATTGCTCCTACACTAAAGGTGCCAGCCCTGAAAGCTCTTGCTGGTCCTCATCTCCCACTGGTAACCTCTCAAACGAACCACAAACACTTGGCCTCTGAACTTGTTTAGCCTACTAAAACTTCCAACGTACACAGCCTCTCCTGCTCAATCTGGCCAGAGCTCAACACCGAAATTGCGAACGTCCAGCGATTGCTCCTACACTAAAGGTGCCAGCCCTGAAAGCTCTTGCTGGTCCTCATCTCCCACTAGTAACCTGTCAAACGAACCACAAACACTTGGCCTCTAAAGTTGTTTAGACACTCAAAGGTCCAGACGTATCATCGCTTCCTTTCGCTAATTCACGTCAGAGCTCAACACCGAAATTGTGAACGTCCAGCGATTGCTCCTACACTAAAGGTGCCAGCCCTGAAAGCTCTTGCTGGTCCTCATCTCCCACTGGTAACCTCTCAAACGAACCACAAACACTTGGGCTCTGAACTTGTTTAGCCTACTAAAACTTCCAACGTACACAGCCTCTCCTGCTCAAACTGGCCAGAGCTCAACACCGAAATTGCGAACGTCCAGCGATTGCTCCTACACTAAAGGTGCCAGCCCTGAAAGCTCTTGCTGGTCCTCATCTCCCACTGGTAACCTCTCAAACGAACCACAAACACTTGGCCTCTGAACTTGTTTAGCCTACTAAAACTTCCAACGTACACAGCCTCTCCTGCTCAATCTGGCCAGAGCTCAACACCGAAATTGCGAACGTCCAGCGATTGCTCCTACACTAAAGGTGCCAGCCCTGAAAGCTCTTGCTGGTCCTCATCTCCCACTGGTAACCTCTCAAACGAACCACAAACACTTGGCCTCTGAACTTGTTTAGCCTACTAAAACTTCCAACGTACACAGCCTCTCCTGCTCAATCTGGCCAGAGCTCAACACCGAAATTGCGAACGTCCAGCGATTGCTCCTACACTAAAGGTGCCAGCCCTGAAAGCTCTTGCTGGTCCTCATCTCCCACTGGTAACCTCTCAAACGAACCACAAACACTTGGCCTCTAAAGTTGTTTAGACACTCAAAGGTCCAGACGTATCATCGCTTCCTTTCGCTAATTCACGTCAGAGCTCAACACCGAAATTGTGAACGTCCAGCGATTGCTCCTACACTAAAGGTGCCAGCCCTGAAAGCTCTTGCTGGTCCTCATCTCCCACTGGTAACCTCTCAAACGAACCACAAACACTTGGGCTCTGAACTTGTTTAGACACTCAAAGGTCCAGACGTATCATCGCTTCCTTTCGCTAATTCACGTCAGAGCTCAACACCGAAATTGCGAACGTCCAGCGATTGCTCCTACACTAAAGGTGCCAGCCCTGAAAGCTCTTGCTGGTCCTCATCTCCCACTGGTAACCTCTAAAACAAACCACAAACACTTGGGCTCTGAACTTGTTTAGCCTACTAAAACTTCCAACGTACACAGCCTCTCCTGCTCAATCTGGCCAAAATTCAACACCGAAATTGCGAACGTCCAGCGATTGCTCCTACACTAAAGGTGCCAGCCCTGAAAGCTCTTGCTGGTCCTCATCTCCCACTGGTAACCTCTCAAACGAACCACAAACACTTGGCCTCTGAACTTGTTTAGCCTACTAAAACTTCCAACGTACACAGCCTCTCCTGCTCAATCTGGCCAAAATTCAACACCGAAATTGCGAACGTCCAGCGATTGCTCCTACACTAAAGGTGCCAGCCCTGAAAGCTCTTGCTGGTCCTCATCTCCCACTGGTAACCTCTCAAACGAACCACAAACACTTGGGCTCTGAACTTGTTTAGGCTACTAAAACTTCCAACGTACACAGCCTCTCCTGCTCAATCTGGCCAGAGCTCAACACCGAAATTGCGAACGTCCAGCGATTGCTCCTACACTAAAGGTGCCAGCCCTGAAAGCTCTTGCTGGTCCTCATCTCCCACTGGTAACCTCTCAAACGAACCACAAACACTTGGGCTCTGAACTTGTTTAGCCTACTAAAACTTCCAACGTACACAGCCTCTCCTGCTCAATCTGGCCAGAGCTCAACACCGAAATTGCGAACGTCCAGCGATTGCTCCTACACTAAAGGTGCCAGCCCTGAAAGCTCTTGCTGGTCCTCATCTCCCACTGGTAACCTCTCAAACGAACCACAAACACTTGGGCTCTGAACTTGTTTAGCCTACTAAAACTTCCAACGTACACAGCCTCTCCTGCTGAATCTGGCCAGAGCTCAACACCGAAATTGCGAACGTCCAGCGATTGCTCCTACACTAAAGGTGCCAGCCCTGAAAGCTCTTGCTGCTCCTCATCTCCCACTGGTAACCTCTCAAACGAACCACAAACACTTGGCCTCTGAACTTGTTTAGCCTACTAAAACTTCCAACGTACACAGCCTCTCCTGCTCAATCTGGCCAGAGCTCAACACCGAAATTGCGAACGTCCAGCGATTGCTCCTACACTAAAGGTGCCAGCCCTGAAAGCTCTTGCTGGTCCTCATCTCCCACTGGTAACCTGTCAAACGAACCACAAACACTTGGCCTCTAAAGTTGTTTAGGCACTCAAAGGTCCAGACGTATCATCGCTTCCTTTCGCTAATTCACGTCAGAGCTCAACACCGAAATTGTGAACGTCCAGCGATTGCTCCTACACTAAAGGTGCCAGCCCTGAAAGCTCTTGCTGGTCCTCATCTCCCACTGGTAACCTCTCAAACGAACCACAAACACTTGGCCTCTGAACTTGTTTAGACACTCAAAGGTCCAGACGTATCATCGCTTCCTTTCGCTAATTCACGTCAGAGCTCAACACCGAAATTGCGAACGTCTAGCGATTGCTCCTACACTAAAGGTGCCAGCCCTGAAAGCTCTTGCTGGTCCTCATCTCCCACTGGTAACCTCTAAAACGAACCACAAACACTTCGGCTCTGAACTTGTTTAGCCTACTAAAACTTCCAACGTACACAGCCTCTCCTGCTCAATCTGGCCAAAATTCAACACCGAAATTGCGAACGTCCAGCGATTGCTCCTACACTAAAGGTGCCAGCCCTGAAAGCTCTTGCTGGTCCTCATCTCCCACTGGTAACCTCTCAAACGAACCACAAACACTTGGCCTCTGAACTTGTTTAGCCTACTAAAACTTCCAACGTACACAGCCTCTCCTGCTCTATATGGTCAAAATTCAACACCGAAATTGCGAACGTCCAGCGATTGCTCCTACACTAAAGGTGCCAGCCCTGAAAGCTCTTGCTGGTCCTCATCTCCCACTGGTAACCTCTCAAACGAACCACAAACACTTGGGCTCTGAACTTGTTTAGCCTACTAAAACTTCCAACGTACACAGCCTCTCCTGCTGAATCTGGCCAGAGCTCAACACCGAAATTGCGAACGTCCAGCGATTGCTCCTACACTAAAGGTGCCAGCCCTGAAAGCTCTTGCTGCTCCTCATCTCCCACTGGTAACCTCTCAACGAACCACAAACACTTGGCCTCTGAACTTGTTTAGCCTACTAAAACTTCCAACGTACACAGCCTCTCCTGCTCAATCTGGCCAGAGCTCAACACCGAAATTGCGAACGTCCAGCGATTGCTCCTACACTAAAGGTGCCAGCCCTGAAAGCTCTTGCTGGTCCTCATCTCCCACTGGTAACCTGTCAAACGAACCACAAACACTTGGCCTCTAAAGTTGTTTAGGCACTCAAAGGTCCAGACGTATCATCGCTTCCTTTCGCTAATTCACGTCAGAGCTCAACACCGAAATTGTGAACGTCCAGCGATTGCTCCTACACTAAAGGTGCCAGCCCTGAAAGCTCTTGCTGGTCCTCATCTCCCACTGGTAACCTCTCAAACGAACCACAAACACTTGGCCTCTGAACTTGTTTAGACACTCAAAGGTCCAGACGTATCATCGCTTCCTTTCGCTAATTCACGTCAGAGCTCAACACCGAAATTGCGAACGTCTAGCGATTGCTCCTACACTAAAGGTGCCAGCCCTGAAAGCTCTTGCTGGTCCTCATCTCCCACTGGTAACCTCTAAAACGAACCACAAACACTTGGGCTCTGAACTTGTTTAGCCTACTAAAACTTCCAACGTACACAGCCTCTCCTGCTCTATATGGTCAAAATTCAACACCGAAATTGCGAACGTCCAGCGATTGCTCCTACACTAAAGGTGCCAGCCCTGAAAGCTCTTGCTGGTCCTCATCTCCCACTGGTAACCTCTCAAATGAACCACAAACACTTGGCCTCTGAACTTGTTTAGGCTACTAAAACTTCCAACGTACACAGCCTCTCCTGCTGAATCTGGCCAGAGCTCAACACCGAAATTGCGAACATCCAGCGATTGCTCCTACACTAAAGGTGCCAGCCCTGAAAGCTCTTGCTAGTCCTCATCTCCCACTGGTAACCTCTCAAACGAACCACAAACACTTGGCCTCTGAACTTGTTTAGACACTCAAAGGTCCAGACGTATCATCGCTTCCTTTCGCTAATTCACGTCAGAGCTCAACACCGAAATTGCGAACGTCCAGCGATTGCTCCTACACTAAAGGTGCCAGCCCTGAAAGCTCTTGCTGGTCCTCATCTCCCACTGGTAACCTCTCAAACGAACCACAAACACTTGGCCTCTGAACTTGTTTAGCCTACTAAAACTTCCAACGTACACAGCCTCTCCTGCTCAAACTGGCCAGAGCTCAACACCGACATTGCGAACGTCCAGCGATTGCTCCTACACTAAAGGTGCCAGCCCTGAAAGCTCTTGCTGGTCCTCATCTCCCACTGCTAACCTCTCAAACGAACCACAAACACTTGGGCTCTGAACTTGTTTCGCCTACTAAAACTTCCAACGTACACAGCCTCCCCTGCTCAATCTGGCCAGAGCTCAACTCGACATTGCGAACGTCCAGCCTTTGCTCCTACACTAAAGGTGCCAGCCCTGAAAGCTCTTGCTGGTCCTCATCTCCCACTGGTAACCTCTCAAACGAACCACAAACACTTGGGCTCTGAACTTGTTTAGCCTACTAAAACTTCCAACGTACACAGCCTCTCCTGCTCAAACTGGCCAGAGCTCAACACCGAAATTGCGAACGTCCAGCGATTGCTCCTACACTAAAGGTGCCAGCCCTGAAAGCTCTTGCTGGTCCTCATCTCCCACTGGTAACCTCTCAAACGAACCACAAACACTTGGCCTCTGAACTTGTTTAGGCTACTAAAACTTCCAACGTACACAGCCTCTCCTGCTCAATCTGGCCAGAGCTCAACACCGAAATTGCGAACGTCCAGCGATTGCTCCTACACTAAAGGTGCCAGCCCTGAAAGCTCTTGCTGGTCCTCATCTCCCACTGGTAACCTCTCAAACGAACCACAAACACTTGGCCTCTGAACTTGTTTAGGCTACTAAAACTTCCAACGTACACAGCCTCTCCTGCTCAATCTGGCCAGAGCTCAACACCGAAATTGCGAACGTCCAGCGATTGCTCCTACACTAAAGGTGCCAGCCCTGAAAGCTCTTGCTGGTCCTCATCTCCCACTGGTAACCTCTCAAACGAACCACAAACACTTGGCCTCTAAAGTTGTTTAGACACTCAAAGGTCCAGACGTATCATCGCTTCCTTTCGCTAATTCACGTCAGAGCTCAACACCGAAATTGTGAACGTCCAGCGATTGCTCCTACACTAAAGGTGCCAGCCCTGAAAGCTCTTGCTGGTCCTCATCTCCCACTGGTAACCTCTCAAACGAACCACAAACACTTGGGCTCTGAACTTGTTTAGACACTCAAAGGTCCAGACGTATCATCGCTTCCTTTCGCTAATTCACGTCAGAGCTCAACACCGAAATTGCGAACGTCCAGCGATTGCTCCTACACTAAAGGTGCCAGCCCTGAAAGCTCTTGCTGGTCCTCATCTCCCACTGGTAACCTCTAAAACAAACCACAAACACTTGGGCTCTGAACTTGTTTAGCCTACTAAAACTTCCAACGTACACAGCCTCTCCTGCTCAATCTGGCCAAAATTCAACACCGAAATTGCGAACGTCCAGCGATTGCTCCTACACTAAAGGTGCCAGCCCTGAAAGCTCTTGCTGGTCCTCATCTCCCACTGGTAACCTCTCAAACGAACCACAAACACTTGGCCTCTGAACTTGTTTAGCCTACTAAAACTTCCAACGTACACAGCCTCTCCTGCTCAATCTGGCCAAAATTCAACACCGAAATTGCGAACGTCCAGCGATTGCTCCTACACTAAAGGTGCCAGCCCTGAAAGCTCTTGCTGGTCCTCATCTCCCACTGGTAACCTCTCAAACGAACCACAAACACTTGGGCTCTGAACTTGTTTAGCCTACTAAAACTTCCAACGTACACAGCCTCTCCTGCTCAATCTGGCCAGAGCTCAACACCGAAATTGCGAACGTCCAGCGATTGCTCCTACACTAAAGGTGCCAGCCCTGAAAGCTCTTGCTGGTCCTCATCTCCCACTGGTAACCTCTCAAACGAACCACAAACACTTGGCCTCTGAACTTGTTTAGCCTACTAAAACTTCCAACGTACACAGCCTCTCCTGCTCAAACTGGCCAGAGCTCAACACCGACATTGCGAACGTCCAGCGATTGCTCCTACACTAAAGGTGACAGCCCTGAAAGCTCTTGCTGGTCCTCATCTCCCACTGGTAACCTCTCAAACGAACCACAAACACTTGGGCTCTGAACTTGTTTAGCCTACTAAAACTTCCAACGTACACAGCCTCTCCTGCTCAATCTGGCCAGAGCTCAACACCGAAATTGCGAACGTCCAGCGATTGCTCCTACACTAAAGGTGCCAGCCCTGAAAGCTCTTGCTGGTCCTCATCTCCCACTGGTAACCTCTCAAACGAACCACAAACACTTGGCCTCTGAACTTGTTTAGCCTACTAAAACTTCCAACGTACACAGCCTCTCCTGCTCAATCTGGCCAGAGCTCAACACCGAAATTGCGAACGTCCAGCGATTGCTCCTACACTAAAGGTGCCAGCCCTGAAAGCTCTTGCTGTCCTCATCTCCCACTGGTAACCTCTCAAACGAACCACAAACACTTGGCCTCTAAAGTTGTTTAGACACTCAAAGGTCCAGACGTATCATCGCTTCCTTTCGCTAATTCACGTCAGAGCTCAACACCGAAATTGTGAACGTCCAGCGATTGCTCCTACACTAAAGGTGCCAGCCCTGAAAGCTCTTGCTGGTCCTCATCTCCCACTGGTAACCTCTCAAACGAACCACAAACACTTGGCCTCTGAACTTGTTTAGCCTACTAAAACTTCCAACGTACACAGCCTCTCCTGCTCAAACTGGCCAGAGCTCAACACCGAAATTGCGAACGTCCAGCGATTGCTCCTACACTAAAGGTGCCAGCCCTGAAAGCTCTTGCTGGTCCTCATCTCCCACTGGTAACCTCTCAAACGAACCACAAACACTTGGTCTCTGAACTTGTTTAGGCTACTAAAACTTCCAACGTACACAGCCTCTCCTGCTCAATCTGGCCAGAGCTCAACACCGAAATTGCGAACGTCCAGCGATTGCTCCTACACTAAAGGTGCCAGCCCTGAAAGCTCTTGCTGGTCCTCATCTCCCACTGGTAACCTCTCAAACGAACCACAAACACTTGGGCTCTGAACTTGTTTAGGCTACTAAAACTTCCAACGTACACAGCCTCTCCTGCTCAATCTGGCCAGAGCTCAACACCGAAATTGCGAACGTCCAGCGATTGCTCCTACACTAAAGGTGCCAGCCCTGAAAGCTCTTGCTGGTCCTCATCTCCCACTGGTAACCTGTCAAACGAACCACAAACACTTGGCCTCTAAAGTTGTTTAGACACTCAAAGGTCCAGACGTATCATCGCTTCCTTTCGCTAATTCACGTCAGAGCTCAACACCGAAATTGTGAACGTCCAGCGATTGCTCCTACACTAAAGGTGCCAGCCCTGAAAGCTCTTGCTGGTCCTCATCTCCCACTGGTAACCTGTCAAACGAACCACAAACACTTGGGCTCTGAACTTGTTTAGACACTCAAAGGTCCAGACGTATCATCGCTTCCTTTCGCTAATTCACGTCAGAGCTCAACACCGAAATTGAGAACGTCCAGCGATTGCTCCTACACTAAAGGTGCCAGCCCTGAAAGCTCTTGCTGGTCCTCATCTCCCACTGGTAACCTCTAAAACAAACCAAAAACACTTGGGCTCTGAACTTGTTTAGCCTACTAAAACTTCCAACGTACACAGCCTCTCCTGCTCAATCTGGCCAAAATTCAACACCGAAATTGCGAACGTCCAGCGATTGCTCCTACACTAAAGGTGCCAGCCCTGAAAGCTCTTGCTGGTCCTCATCTCCCACTGGTAACCTCTCAAACGAACCACAAACACTTGGCCTCTGAACTTGTTTAGCCTACTAAAACTTCCAACGTACACAGCCTCTCCTGCTCAATCTGGCCAAAATTCAACACCGAAATTGCGAACGTCCAGCGATTGCTCCTACACTAAAGGTGCCAGCCCTGAAAGCTCTTGCTGGTCCTCATCTCCCACTGGTAACCTCTCAAACGAACCACAAACACTTGGTCTCTGAACTTGTTTAGCCTACTAAAACTTCCAACGTACACAGCCTCTCCTGCTCAATCTGGCCAGAGCTCAACACCGAAATTGCGAACGTCCAGCGATTGCTCCTACACTAAAGGTGCCAGCCCTGAAAGCTCTTGCTGGTCCTCATCTCCCACTGGTAACCTCTCAAACGAACCACAAACACTTGGCCTCTGAACTTGTTTAGCCTACTAAAACTTCCAACGTACACAGCCTCTCCTGCTCAATCTGGCCAGAGCTCAACACCGAAATTGCGAACGTCCAGCGATTGCTTCTTGCTGGTCCTCATCTCCCACTGGTAACCTCTCAAACGAACCACAAACACTTGGCCTCTAAAGTTGTTTAGACACTCAAAGGTCCAGACGTATCATCGCTTCCTTTCGCTAATTCACGTCAGAGCTCAACACCGAAATTGTGAACGTCCAGCGATTGCTCCTACACTAAAGGTGCCAGCCCTGAAAGCTCTTGCTGGTCCTCATCTCCCACTGGTAACCTCTCAAACGAACCACAAACACTTGGCCTCTGAACTTGTTTAGCCTACTAAAACTTCCAACGTACACAGCCTCTCCTGCTCAAACTGGCCAGAGCTCAACACCGAAATTGCGAACGTCCAGCGATTGCTCCTACACTAAAGGTGCCAGCCTGAAAGCTCTTGCTGGTCCTCATCTCCCACTGGTAACCTCTCAAACGAACCACAAACACTTGGTCTCTGAACTTGTTTAGGCTACTAAAACTTCCAACGTACACAGCCTCTCCTGCTCAATCTGGCCAGAGCTCAACACCGAAATTGCGAACGTCCAGCGATTGCTCCTACACTAAAGGTGCCAGCCCTGAAAGCTCTTGCTGGTCCTCATCTCCCCACTGGTAACCTCTCAAACGAACCACAAACACTTGGGCTCTGAACTTGTTTAGGCTACTAAAACTTCCAACGTACACAGCCTCTCCTGCTCAATCTGGCCAGAGCTCAACACCGAAATTGCGAACGTCCAGCGATTGCTCCTACACTAAAAGGTGCCAGCCCTGAAAGCTCTTGCTGGGTCCTCTCATCTCCCACTGGTAACCTGTCAAACGAACCACAAACACTTGGCCTCTAAAGTTGTTTAGACACTCAAAGGTCCAGACGTATCATCGCTTCCTTTCGCTAATTCACGTCAGAGCTCAACACCGAAATTGTGAACGTCCAGCGATTGCTCCTACACTAAAGGTGCCAGCCCTGAAAGCTCTTGCTGGTCCCTCATCTCCCACTGGTAACCTGTCAAACGAACCACAAACACTTGGGCTCTGAACTTGTTTAGACACTCAAAGGTCCAGACGTATCATCGCTTCCTTTCGCTTAATTCACGTCAGAGGCTCAACACCGAAATTGAGAACGTCCAGCGATTGCTCCTACACTAAAGGTGCCAGCCCTGAAAGCTCTTGCTGGTCCTCATCTCCCACTGGGTAACCTCTAAAACAAACCAAAAACACTTGGGCTCTGAACTTGTTTAGCCTACTAAAACTTCCAACGTACACAGCCTCTCCTGCTCAATCTGGCCAAAATTCAACACCGAAATTGCGAACGTCCAGCGATTGCTCCTACACTAAAGGTGCCAGCCCTGAAAGCTCTTGCTGGTCCTCATCTCCCACTGGTAACCTCTCAACGAACCACAAAACACTTGGCCTCTGAACTTGTTTAGCCTACTAAAACTTCCAACGTACACAGCCTCTCCTGCTCAATCTGGCCAAAATTCAACACCGAAATTGCGAACGTCCAGCGATTGCTCCTACACTAAAGGTGCCAGCCCCTGAAAGCTCTTGCTGGTCCTCATCTCCCACTGGTAACCTCTCAAACGAACCCACAAACACTTGGTCTCTGAACTTGTTTTAGCCTACTAAAACTTCCAACGTACACAGCCTCTCCTGCTCAATCTGGCCAGAGCTCAACACCGAAATTGCGAACGTCCAGCGATTGCTCCTACACTAAAGGTGCCAGCCCTGAAAGCTCTTGCTGGTCCTCATCTCCCACTGGTAACCTCTCAAACGAACCACAAACACTTGGGCTCTGAACTTGTTTAGCCTACTAAAACTTCCAACGTACACAGCCTCTCCTGCTCAATCTGGCCAGAGTCTCAACACCGAAATTGCGAACATTCAGCGATTGCTCCTACACTAAAGGTGCCAGCCCTGAAAGCTCTTGCTAGTCCTCATCTCCCACTGGTAACCTCTCAAACGAACCACAAACACTTGGCCTCTGAACTTGTTTAGACACTCAAAGGTCCAGACGTATCATCGCTTCCTTTCGCTAATTCACGTCAGAGCTCAACACCGAAATTTGCGAACGTCCAGCGATTGCTCCTACACTAAAGGTGCCAGCCCTGAAAGCTCTTGCTGGTCCTCATCTCCCACTGGTAACCTCTCAAACGAACCACAAACACTTGGGCTCTGAACTTGTTTAGACACTCAAAGGTCCAGACGTATCATCGCTTCCTTTCGCTAATTCACGTCAGAGCTCAACACCGAAATTTGCGAACGTCCAGCGATTGCTCCTACACTAAAGGTGCCAGCCCTGAAAGCTCTTGCTGGTCCTCATCTCCCACTGGTAACCTCTAAAACAAACCACAAAACACTTGGGCTCTGAACTTGTTTTAGCCTACTAAAACTTCCAACGTACACAGCCTCTCCTGCTCAATCTTGGCCAAAATTCAACACCGAAATTGCGAACGTCCAGCGATTGCTCCTACACTAAAGGTGCCAGCCCTGAAGAGCTCTTGCTGGTCCTCATCTCCCACTGGTAACCTCTCAAACGAACCACAAACACTTGGGCTCTGAACTTGTTTAGCCTACTAAAACTTCCAACGTACACAGCCTCTCCTGCTCAATCTGGCCAAAATTCAACACCGAAATTGCGAACGTCCAGCGATTGCTCCTACACTAAAGGTGCCAGCCCTGAAAGCTCTTGCTGGTCCTCATCTTCTCCACTGGTAACCTCTCAAACGAACCACACAACACTTGGCCTCTGAACTTGTTTAGCCTACTAAAACTTCCAACGTACACAGCCTCTCCTGCTCAATCTGGCCAGAGCTCAACACCGAAATTGCGAACGTCCAGCGATTGCTCCTACACTAAAGGTGCCAGCCCTGAAAGCTCTTGCTGGTCCTCATCTCCCACTGGTAACCTCTCAGAACGAACCACAAACACTTGGCCTCTGAACTTGTTTAGGCCTACTAAAACTTCCAACGTACACAGCCTCTCCTGCTCAAACTGGCCAGAGCTCAACACCGACATTGCGAACGTCCATGCGATTGCTCCTACACTAAAGGTGACAGCCCTGAAAGCTCTTGCTGGTCCTCATCTCCCACTGGTAACCTCTCAAACGAACCACAAACACTTGGGCTCTGAACTTGTTTAGCCTACTAAAGACTTCCAACGTACACAGCCTCTCCTGCTCAATCTGGCCAGAGGCTCAACACCGAAATTGCGAACGTCCAGCGATTGCTCCTACACTAAAGGTGCCAGCCCTGAAAGCTCTTGCTGGTCCTCATCTCCCACTGGTAACCTCTCAAACGAACCACAAACACTTGGCCTCTGAACTTGTTTAGCCTACTAAAACTTCCAACGTACACAGCCTCTCCTGCTCAATCTGGCCAGAGCTCAACACCGAAATTGCGAACGTCCAGCGATTGCTCCTACACTAAAGGTGCCAGCCCTGAAAGCTCTTGCTGGTCCTCATCTCCCACTGGTAACCTCTCAAACGAACCACAAACACTTGGCCTCTAAAGTTGTTTAGACACTCAAAGGTCCAGACGTATCATCGCTTCTCTTTCGCTAATTCACGTCAGAGCTCAACCACCGAAATTGTGAACGTCCAGCGATTGCTCCTACACTAAAGGTGCCAGCCCCTGAAAGCTCTTGCTGGTCCTCATCTCCACTGGTAACCTCTCAAACGAAACCACAAACACTTGGGCTCTGAACTTGTTTAGCCTACTAAAACTTCCAACGTACACAGCCTCTCCTGCTCAAACTGGCCAGAGCTCAACACCGAAATTGCGAACGTCCAGCGATTGCTCCTACACTAAAGGTGCCAGCCCTGAAAGCTCTTGCTGGTCCTCATCTCCCACTGGTAACCTCTCAAACGAACCACAAACACTTGGTCTCTGAACTTGTTTAGGCTACTAAAACTTCCAACGTACACAGCCTCTCCTGCTCAATCTGGCCAGAGCTCAACACCGAAATTGCGAACGTCCAGCGATTGCTCCTACACTAAAGGTGCCAGCCCTGAAAGCTCTTGCTGGTCCTCATCTCCCACTGGTAACCTCTCAAACGAACCACAAACACTTGGGCTCTGAACTTGTTTAGGCTACTAAAACTTCCAACGTACACAGCCTCTCCTGCTCAATCTGGCCAGAGCTCAACACCGAAATTGCGAACGTCCAGCGATTGCTCCTACACTAAAGGTGCCAGCCCTGAAAGCTCTTGCTGGTCCTCATCTCCCACTGGTAACCTGTCAAACGAACCACAAACACTTGGCCTCTAAAGTTGTTTAGACACTCAAAGGTCCAGACGTATCATCGCTTCCTTTCGCTAATTCACGTCAGAGCTCAACACCGAAATTGTGAACGTCCAGCGATTGCTCCTACACTAAAGGTGCCAGCCCTGAAAGCTCTTGCTGGTCCTCATCTCCCACTGGTAACCTGTCAAACGAACCACAAACACTTGGGCTCTGAACTTGTTTAGACACTCAAAGGTCCAGACGTATCATCGCTTCCTTTCGCTAATTCACGTCAGAGCTCAACACCGAAATTGAGAACGTCCAGCGATTGCTCCTACACTAAAGGTGCCAGCCCTGAAAGCTCTTGCTGGTCCTCATCTCCCACTGGTAACCTCTAAAACAAACCAAAAACACTTGGGCTCTGAACTTGTTTAGCCTACTAAAACTTCCAACGTACACAGCCTCTCCTGCTCAATCTGGCCAAAATTCAACACCGAAATTGCGAACGTCCAGCGATTGCTCCTACACTAAAGGTGCCAGCCCTGAAAGCTCTTGCTGGTCCTCATCTCCCACTGGTAACCTCTCAAACGAACCACAAACACTTGGCCTCTGAACTTGTTTAGCCTACTAAAACTTCCAACGTACACAGCCTCTCCTGCTCAATCTGGCCAAAATTCAACACCGAAATTGCGAACGTCCAGCGATTGCTCCTACACTAAAGGTGCCAGCCCTGAAAGCTCTTGCTGGTCCTCATCTCCCACTGGTAACCTCTCAAACGAACCACAAACACTTGGTCTCTGAACTTGTTTAGCCTACTAAAACTTCCAACGTACACAGCCTCTCCTGCTCAATCTGGCCAGAGCTCAACACCGAAATTGCGAACGTCCAGCGATTGCTCCTACACTAAAGGTGCCAGCCCTGAAAGCTCTTGCTGGTCCTCATCTCCCACTGGTAACCTCTCAAACGAACCACAAACACTTGGGCTCTGAACTTGTTTAGCCTACTAAAACTTCCAACGTACACAGCCTCTCCTGCTCAATCTGGCCAGAGCTCAACACCGAAATTGCGAACATCCAGCGATTGCTCCTACACTAAAGGTGCCAGCCCTGAAAGCTCTTGCTAGTCCTCATCTCCCACTGGTAACCTCTCAAACGAACCACAAACACTTGGCCTCTGAACTTGTTTAGACACTCAAAGGTCCAGACGTATCATCGCTTCCTTTCGCTAATTCACGTCAGAGCTCAACACCGAAATTGCGAACGTCCAGCGATTGCTCCTACACTAAAGGTGCCAGCCCTGAAAGCTCTTGCTGGTCCTCATCTCCCACTGGTAACCTCTCAAACGAACCACAAAAACTTGGCCTCTGAACTTGTTTAGACAGTCAAAGGTCCAGACGTATCATCGCTTCCTTTCGCTAATTCACGTCAGAGCTCAACACCGAAATTGCGAACGTCCAGCGATTGCTCCTACACTAAAGGTGCCAGCCCTGAAAGCTCTTGCTGGTCCTCATCTCCCACTGGTAACCTCTCAAACGAACCACAAACACTTGGCCTCTGAACTTGTTTAGCCTACTAAAACTTCCAACGTACACAGCCTCTCCTGCTCAATCTGGCCAGAGCTCAACACCGACATTGCGAACGTCCAGCGATTGCTCCTACACTAAAGGTGCCAGCCCTGAAAGCTCTTGCTGGTCCTCATCTCCCACTGGTAACCTCTCAAACGAACCACAAACACTTGGCCTCTGAACTTGTTTAGCCTACTAAAACTTCCAACGTACACAGCCTCTCCTGCTCAATCTGGCCAGAGCTCAACACCGAAATTGCGAACGTCCAGCGATTGCTCCTACACTAAAGGTGCCAGCCCTGAAAGCTCTTGCTGGTCCTCATCTCCCACTGGTAACCTCTCAAACGAACCACAAACACTTGGCCTCTGAACTTTTTTAGGCTACTAAAACTGCCAACGCACACAGCCTCTCCTGATAAATCTGGCCAAAATTCAACACCGAAATTGCGAACGTCCAGCGATTGCTCCTACACTAAAGGTGCCAGCCCTGAAAGCTCTTGCTGGTCCTCATCTCCCACTGGTAACCTGTCAAACGAACCACAAACACTTGGCCTCTGAACTTGTTTAGACACTCAAAGGTCCAGACGTATCATCGCTTCCTTTCGCTAATTCACGTCAGAGCTCAACACCGAAATTGTGAACGTCCAGCGATTGCTCCTACACTAAAGGTGCCAGCCCTGAAAGCTCTTGCTGGTCCTCATCTCCCACTGGTAACCTCTCAAACGAACCACAAACACTTGGCCTCTGAACTTGTTTAGGCTACTAAAACTTCCAACGTACACAGCCTCTCCTGCTCAATCTGGCCAGAGCTCAACACCGAAATTGCGAACGTCCAGCGATTGCTCCTACACTAAAGGTGCCAGCCCTGAAAGCTCTTGCTGGTCCTCATCTCCCACTGGTAACCTCTCAAACGAACCACAAACACTTGGCCTCTGAACTTGTTTAGCCTACTAAAACTTCCAACGTACACAGCCTCTCCTGCTCAATCTGGCCAGAGCTCAACACCGAAATTGCGAACGTCCAGCGATTGCTCCTACACTAAAGGTGCCAGCCCTGAAAGCTCTTGCTGGTCCTCATCTCCCACTGGTAACCTGTCAAACGAACCACAAACACTTGGCCTCTAAAGTTGTTTAGACACTCAAAGGTCCAGACGTATCATCGCTTCCTTTCGCTAATTCACGTCAGAGCTCAACACCGAAATTGTGAACGTCCAGCGATTGCTCCTACACTAAAGGTGCCAGCCCTGAAAGCTCTTGCTAGTCCTCATCTCCCACTGGTAACCTCTCAAACGAACCACAAACACTTGGGCTCTGAACTTGTTTAGACACTCAAAGGTCCAGACGTATCATCGCTTCCTTTCGCTAATTCACGTCAGAGCTCAACACCGAAATTGCGAACGTCCAGCGATTGCTCCTACACTAAAGGTGCCAGCCCTGAAAGCTCTTGCTGGTCCTCATCTCCCACTGGTAACCTCTAAAACAAACCACAAACACTTGGGCTCTGAACTTGTTTAGCCTACTAAAACTTCCAACGTACACAGCCTCTCCTGCTCAATCTGGCCAAAATTCAACACCGAAATTGCGAACGTCCAGCGATTGCTCCTACACTAAAGGTGCCAGCCCTGAAAGCTCTTGCTGGTCCTCATCTCCCACTGGTAACCTCTCAAACGAACCACAAACACTTGGCCTCTGAACTTGTTTAGCCTACTAAAACTTCCAACGTACACAGCCTCTCCTGCTCAATCTGCCCAAAATTCAACACCGAAATTGCGAACGTCCAGCGATTGCTCCTACACTAAAGGTGCCAGCCCTGAAAGCTCTTGCTGGTCCTCATCTCCCACTGGTAACCTCTCAAACGAACCACAAACACTTGGGCTCTGAACTTGTTTAGCCTACTAAAACTTCCAACGTACACAGCCTCTCCTGCTCAATCTGGCCAGAGCTCAACACCGAAATTGCGAACGTCCAGCGATTGCTCCTACACTAAAGGTGCCAGCCCTGAAAGCTCTTGCTGGTCCTCATCTCCCACTGGTAACCTCTCAAACGAACCACAAACACTTGGGCTCTGAACTTGTTTAGGCTACTAAAACTTCCAACGTACACAGCCTCTCCTTCTGAATCTGGCCAGAGCTCAACACCGAAATTGCGAACATCCAGCGATTGCTCCTACACTAAAGGTGCCAGCCCTGAAAGCTCTTGCTAGTCCTCATCTCCCACTGGTAACCTCTCAAACGAACCACAAACACTTGGCCTCTGAACTTGTTTAGACACTCAAAGGTCCAGACGTATCATCGCTTCCTTTCGCTAATTCACGTCAGAGCTCAACACCGAAATTGCGAACGTCCAGCGATTGCTCCTACACTAAAGGTGCCAGCCCTGAAAGCTCTTGCTGGTCCTCATCTCCCACTAGTAACCTCTCAAACGAACCACAAACACTTGGCCTCTGAACTTGTTTAGCCTACTAAAACTTCCAACGTACACAGCCTCTCCTGCTCAATCTGGCCAGAGCTCAACACCGAAATTGCGAACGTCCAGCGATTGCTCCTACACTAAAGGTGCCAGCCCTGAAAGCTCTTGCTGGTCCTCATCTCCCCACTGGTACACCTCTCAAACGAACCACAAACACTTGGCCTCTGAACTTGTTTAGCCTACTAAAACTTCCAACGTACACAGCCTCTCCTGCTCAATCTGGCCAGAGCTTAACACCGAAATTGCGAACGTCCAGCGATTGCTCCTACACTAAGGTGCCAGCCCTGAAAGCTCTTGCTGGTCCTCATCTCCCACTGGTAACCTCTCAAACGAACCACACACACTTGACCTCTAAAGTTGTTTAGACACTCAAAGGTCCAGACGTATCATCGCTTCGCTTTCGCTAATTCACGTCAGAGCTCAACACCGAAATTGTGAACGTCCAGCGATTGCTCCTACACTAAAGGTGCCAGCCCTGAAAGCTCTTGCTAGGTCCTCATCTCCCACTGGTAACCTCTCAAACGAACCACAAACACTTGGCCTCTGAACTTGTTTAAGACACTCAAAGGTCCAGACGTATCATCGCTTCCTTTCGCTAATTCACGTCAGAGCTCAACACCGAAATTGCGAACGTCCAGCGATTGCTCCTACACTAAAGGTGCCAGCCCTGAAAGCTCTTGCTGGTCCTCATCTCCACTGGTAACCTCTCAAACGAACCACAAACACTTGGCCTCTGAACTTGTTTAGACAGTCAAAGGTCCAGACGTATCATCGCTTCCTTTCGCTAATTCACGTCAGAGCTCAACACCGAAATTGCGAACGTCCAGCGATTGCTCCTACACTAAAGGTGCCAGCCCTGAAAGCTCTTGCTGGTCCTCATCTCCCACTGGTAACCTCTCAAACGAACCACAAACACTTGGCCTCTGAACTTGTTTAGCCTACTAAAACTTCCAACGTACACAGCCTCTCCTGCTCAATCTGGCCAGAGCTCAACACCGAAATTGCGAACGTCCAGCGATTGCTCCTACACTAAAGGTGCCAGCCCTGAAAGCTCTTGCTGGTCCTCATCTCCCACTGGTAACCTCTCAAACGAACCACAAACACTTGGGCTCTGAACTTGTTTAGGCTACTAAAACTTCCAACGTACACAGCCTCTCCTGCTCAATCTGGCCAGAGCTCAACACCGAAATTGCGAACGTCCAGCGATTGCTCCTACACTAAAGGTGCCAGCCCTGAAAGCTCTTGCTGGTCCTCATCTCCACACTGGTAACCTCTCAAACGAACCACAAACACTTGGCCTCTGAACTTGTTTAGCCTACTAAAACTTCCAACGTACACAGCCTCTCCTGCTCAATCTGGCCAGAGCTCAACACCGAAATTGCGAACGTCCAGCGATTGCTCCTACACTAAAGGTGCCAGCCTGAAAGCTCTTGCTGGTCCTACATCTCCCACTGGTAACCTGTCAAACGAACCACAAACACTTGGCCTCTAAAGTTGTTTAGACACTCAAAGGTCCAGACGTATCATCGCTTCCTTTCGCTAATTCACGTCAGAGCTCAACACCGAAATTGCTGAACGTCCAGCGATTGCTCTCTACACTAAAGGTGCCAGCCCTGAAAGCTCTTGCTGGTCCTCATCTCCCACTGGTAACCTCTCAAATGAACCACAAACACTTGGCCTCTGAACTTGTTTAGGCTACTAAAACTTCCAACGTACACAGCCTCTCCTGCTCAATCTGGCCAGAGCTCAACACCGAAATTGCGAACGTCCAGCGATTGCTCCCTACACTAAAGGTGCCAGCCCTGAAAGCTCTTGCTGGTCCTCATCTCCCACTGGTAACCTCTCAAACGAACCACAAACACTTGGCCTCTGAACCTTGTTTAGCCTACTAAAACTTCCAACGTACACAGCCTCTCCTGCTCAATCTGGCCAGAGCTCAACCGACATTGCGAACGTCCAGCGATTGCTCCTACACTAAAGGTGCCAGCCCTGAAAGCTCTTGCTGGTCCTCATCTCCCACTGGTAACCTGTCAAACGAACCACAAACACTTGGCCTCTAAGTTGTTTAGACACTCAAAGGTCCAGACGTATCATCGCTTCCTTTCGCTAATTCACGGTCAGAGCTCAACACCGAAATTGTGAACGTCCAGCGATTGCTCCTACACTAAAAGGTGCCAGCCCTGAAAGCTCTTGCTAGTCCTCATCTCCCACTGGTAACCTCTCAAACGAACCACAAACACTTGGGCTCTGAACTTGTTTAGACACTCAAAGGTTCCAGACGTATCATCGCTTCCTTTCGCTAATTCACGTCAGAGCTCAACACCGAAATTGCGAACGTTCCAGCGATTGCTCCTACACTAAAGGTGCCAGCCCTGAAAGCTCTTGCTGGTCCTCATCTCCCACTGGTAACCTCTAAAACAAACCACAAACACTTGGGCTCTGAACTTGTTTAGCCTACTAAAACTTCCAACGTACACAGCCCTCTCCTGCTCAATCTGGCCAAAATTCAACACCGAAATTGCGAACGTCCAGCGATTGCTCCTACACTAAAGGTGCCAGCCCTGAAAGCTCTTGCTGGTCCTCATCTCCCACTGGTAACCTCTCAAACGAACCACAACACTTGGCCTCTGAACTTGTTTAGCCTACTAAAACTTCCCAACGTACACAGCCTCTCCTGCTCAATCTGCCCAAAATTCAACACCGAAATTGCGAACGTCCAGCGATTGCTCCTACACTAAATGGTGCCAGCCCTGAAAGCTCTTGCTGGTCCTCATCTCCCACTGGTAACCTCTCAAACGAACCACAAACACTTGGGCTCTGAACTTGTTTAGCCTACCTAAAACTTCCAACGTACACAGCCTCTCCTGCTCAATCTGCGCCAGAGCTCAACACCGAAATTGCGAACGTCCAGCGATTGCTCCTACACTAAAGGTGCCAGCCCTGAAAGCTCTTGCTGGTCCTCATCTCCCACTGGTAACCTCTCAAACGAACCACAAACACTTGGGCTCTGAACTTGTTTAGCCTACTAAAACTTCCAACGTACACAGCCTCTCCTTCTGAATCTGGCCAGAGCTCAACACCGACATTGCGAACGTCCAGCGATTGCTCCTACACTAAAGGTGCCAGCCCTGAAAGCTCTTGCTAGTCCTCATCTCCCACTGGTAACCTCTCAAACGAACCACAAACACTTGGGCCTCTGAACTTGTTTAGACACTCAAAGGTCCAGACGTATCATCGCTTCCTTTCGCTAATTCACGTCAGAGCTCAACACCGAAATTGCGAACGTTCCAGCGATTGCTCACTACACTAAAGGTGCCAGCCCTGAAAGCTCTTGCTAGGTCCTCATCTCCCACTGGTAACCTCTCAAACGAACCACAAACACTTGGCCTCTGAACTTGTTTAGCCTACTAAAACTTCCAACGTACACAGCTCTCTGCTCAATCTGGCCAGAGCTCAACACCGAAATTGCGAACGTCCAGCGATTGCTCCTACACTAAAGGTGCCAGCCCTGAGAAGCTCTTGCTGGTCCTCATCTCCCACTGGTAACCTCTCAAACGAACCACACAAACACTTGGGCTCTGAACTTGTTTAGCCTACTAAAACTTCCAACGTACACAGCCTCTCCTGCTCAATCTGGCCAGAGCTTAACACCGAAATTGCGAACGTCCAGCGATTGCTCCTACACTAAAGGTGCCAGCCCTGAAAGCTCTTGCTGGTCCTCATCTCCCACTGGTAACCTCTCAAACGAACCACACACACTTGACCTCTAAAGTTGTTTAGACACTCAAAGGTCCAGACGTATCATCGCTTCCTTTCGCTAATTCACGTCAGAGCTCAACACCGAAATTGTGAACGTCCAGCGATTGCTCCTACAACTAAAGGTGCCAGCCCTGAAAGCTCTTGCTGGTCCTCATCTCCCACTGGTAACCTCTCAAACGAACCACAAACACTTGGCCTCTGAACTTGTTTAGACACTCAAAGGTCCAGACGTATCATCGCTTCCTTTCGCTAATTCACGTCAGAGCTCAACACCGAAATTGCGAACGTCCAGCGATTGCTCCTACACTAAAGGTGCCAGCCCTGAAAGCTCTTGCTGGTCCCTCATCTCCCCGACTGGTAACCTCTAAAACAAACCACAAACACTTGGCCTCTGAACTTGTTTAGCCTACTAAAACTTCCAACATACACAGCCTCTCCTGCTCAATCTGGCCAGAGCTCAACACCGAAATTGCGAACGTCCAGCGATTGCTCTACACTAAAGGTGCCAGCCCTGAAAGCTCTTGCTGGTCCTCATCTCCCACTGGTAACCTCTCAAACGAACCACAAACACTTGCCTCTGAACTTGTTTAGCCTACTAAAACTTCCAACGTACACAGCCTCTCCTGCTCTATATGGTCAAAATTCAACACCGAAATTGCGAACGTCCAGCGATTGCTCTCTACACTAAAGGTGCCAGCCCTGAAAGCTCTTGCTGGTCCTCATCTCCCACTGGTAACCTCTCAAATGAACCACAAACACTTGGCCTCTGAACTTGTTTAGCCTACTAAAACTTCCAACGTACACAGCCTCTCCTGCTGAATCTGGCCAGAGCTCACACCGAAATTGCGAACAATCCAGCGATTGCTCCTACACTAAAGGTGCCAGCCCTGAAAGCTCTTGCTAGTCCTCATCTCCCACTGGTAACCTCTCAAACGAACCCCAAACACTTGGCCTCTGAACTTGTTTAGACACTCAAAGGTCCAGACGTATCATCGCTTCCTTTCGCTAATTCACGTCAGAGCTCAACACCGAAATTGCGAACGTCCAGCGATTGCTCCTACACTAAAGGTGCCAGCCCTGAAAGCTCTGCGTGGTCCTCATCTCCACTGGTAACGCCTCTCAAAACGAACCACAAACACTTGGCCTCTGAACTTGTTTAGCCGACTAAAACTTCCAACGTACACAGCCCTCTCCTGCTCAATCTGGGCCAGAGCTCAACACCGAAATTGCGAACGTCCAGCGATTGCTCCTACACTAAAGGTGCCAGCCCTGAAAGCTCTTGCTGGTCCTCATCTCCCACTGGTAACCTCTCAAACGAACCACAAACACTTGGGCTCTGAACTTGTTTAGACACTCAAAGGTCGCAGACGTATCATCGCTTCCTTTCGCTAATTCACGTCAGAGCTCAACACCGAAATTGTGAACGGTCCAGCGATTGCTCCTACACTAAAGGTGCTCAGCCCTGAAAGCTCTTGCTGGTCCTCATCTCCCACTGGTAACCTCTCAACGAACCACAAACACTTGGCCTCTGAACTTGTTTAGACACTCAAAGGTCCAGACGTATCATCGCTTCCTTTCGCTAATTCACGTCAGAGCTCAACACCGAAATTGCGAACGTCCAGCGATTGCTCCTAGCACTAAAGGTGCCAGCCCTGAAAGCTCTTGCTGGTCCTCATCTCCCACTGGTAACCTCTAAACAAACCACAAACACTTGGGGCTCTGAACTTGTTTAGCCTACTAAAACTTCCAACGTACACAGCCTCTCCTGCTGAATCTGGCCAGAGCTCAACACCGAAATTGCGAACGTGTCCAGCGATTGCTCCTACACTAAAGGTGTCCAGCCCTGAAAGCTCTTGCTGGTCTCATCATCTCCCACTGGTAACCTCTCAAACGAACCACAAACACTTGGGCTCTGAACTTGTTTAGCCTACTAAAACTTCCAACGTACACAGCTCCTCTCCTGCTCTATATGGGTCAAAATTCAACACCGAAATTGCGAACGTCCAGCGATTGCTCCTACACTAAAGGTGCCAGCCCTGAAAGCTCTTGCTGGTCCTCATCTCCCACTGGTAACCTCTCAAATGAACCACAAACACTTGGGCTCTGAACTTGTTTAGGCTACTAAAACTTCCAACGTACACAGCCTCTCCTGCTGAATCTGGCCAGAGCTCAACACCGAAATTGCGAACATCCAGCGATTGCTCCTACACTAAAGGTGCCAGCCCTGAAAGCTCTTGCTAGTCCCTCATCTCCCACTAGGTAACCTCTCAAACGAACCACAAACACTTGGCCTCTGAACTTGTTTTAGGACACTCAAAGGTCTCCAGACGTATCATCGCTTCCTTTCGCTTAATTCACGTCAGAGCTCAACACCGAAATTGCGAACGTCCAGCGATTGCTCCTACACTAAAGGGTGCCAGCCCTGAAAGCTCTTGCTGGTCCGTCATCTCCCACTGGTAACCTCTCAAACGAACCACAAACACTTGGGCTCTGAACTTGTTTAGCCTACTAAAACTTCCAACGTACACAGCCTCTCCTGCTCAAACTGGCCAGAGCTCAACACCGAAATTGCGAACGCTCCAGCGATTGCTCCTACACTAAAGGTGCCAGCCCTGAAAGCTCTTGCTGGTCCTCATCTCCCACTGGTAACCTCTCAAACGAACCACAAACACTTGGCCTCTGAACTTGTTTAGACAGTCAAAGGTCCAGACGTATCATCGCTTCGCTTTTCGCTAATTCACGTCAGAGCTCAACACCGACATTGCGAACGTCCAGCGATTGCTCTACACTAAAGGTGCCAGCCCTGAAAGCTCTTGCTGGTCCCTCATCTCCCACTGGTAACCTCTCAAACGAACCACAAACACTTGGGCTCTGAACTTGTTTAGGCCTACTAAAACTTCCAACGTACACAGCCTCTCCTGCTCAATCTGGCCAGAGCTCAACACCGAAATTGCGAACGTCCAGCGATTGCTCCTACACTAAAGGTGCCAGCCCTGAAAGCTCTTGCTGGTCCTCATCTCCCTGGTAACCTCTCAACGAACCACAAACACTTGGGCTCTGAACTTGTTTAGCCTACTAAAACTTCTCAACGTACACAGCCTCTCCTGCTCAATCTGGCCAGAGCTCAACACCGAAATTGCGAACGTCCAGCGATTGCTCCTACACTAAAGGTGCCAGCCCTGAAAGCTCTTGCTGGTCCTCATCTCCCACTGGTAACCTCTCAAACGAACCACAAACACTTGGGCTCTGAAGTTGTTTAGACACTCCAAAGGTCCAGACGTATCATCGCTTCCTTTCGCTAATTCACGTCAGAGCTCAACACCGAACATTGTGAACGTCCAGCGATTGCTCCTACACTAAAGGAGTGCCAGCCCTGAAAGCTCTTGCTGGTCCTCATCTCCCACTGGTAACCTCTCAAACGAACCACAAACACTTGGGCTCTGAACTTGTTTAGACACTCAAAGGTCCAGACGTATCATCGCTTCCTTTCGCTAATTCACGTCAGAGCTCAACACCGAAATTGCGAACGTCCAGCGATTGCTCCTACACTAAAGGTGCCAGCCCTGAAAGCTCTTGCTGGTCTCATCTCCCACTGGTAACCTCTCAAACGAACCACAAACACTTGGCTCTGAACTTGTTTAGCCTACTAAAACTTCCAACGTACACAGCCTCTCCTGCTCAATCTGGGCCAGAGCTCAACACCGAAATTGCGAACGTCCAGCGATTGTGCTCCTACACTAAAGGTGCCAGCCCTGAAAGCTCTTGCTGGTCCTCATCTCCCACTGGTAACCTCTCAAACGAACCACAAACACTTGGCCTCTGAACTTGTTTAGCCTACTAAAACTTCCAACGTACACAGCCTCTCCTGCTCAATCTGGCCAGAATTCAACACCGAAATTGCGAACGTCCAGCGATTGCTCCTACACTAAAGGTGCCAGCCCTGAAAGCTCTTGCTGGTCCTCATCTCCCACTGGTAACCTCTCAAACGAACCACAAACACTTGGCCTCTGAACTTGTTTAGCCTACTAAAACTTCCAACGTACACAGCCTCTCCTGCTCAATCTGGCCAGAGCTCAACACCGAAATTGCGAACGTCCAGCGATTGCTCCTACACTAAAGGTGCCAGCCCTGAAAGCTCTTGCTGGTCCTCATCTCCCACTGGTAACCTCTAAAACGAACAACAAACACTTGGGCTCTGAACTTGTTTAGCCTACTACAACTTCCAACGTACACAGCCTCTCCTGCTCAATCTGGCCAGAGGTCAACACCGAAATTGCGAACGTCCAGCGATTGCTCCTACACTAAAGGTGCCAGCCCTGAAAGCTCTTGCTGGTCCTCATCTCCCACTGGTAACCTCTCAAACGAACCACAAACACTTGGTCTCTGAACTTGTTTAGCCTACTAAAACTTCCAACGTACACAGCCTCTCCTGCTCAATCTGGCCAGAGCTCAACACCGAAATTGCGAACGTCCAGCGATTGCTCCTACACTAAAGGTGCCAGCCCTGAAAGCTCTTGCTGGTCCTCATCTCCCACTGGTAACCTGTCAAACGAACCACAAACACTTGGCCTCTAAAGTTGTTTAGACACTCAAAGGTCCAGACGTATCATCGCTTCCTTTCGCTAATTCACGTCAGAGCTCAACACCGAAATTGCGAACGTCCAGCGATTGCTCCTACACTAAAGGTGCCAGCCCTGAAAGCTCTTGCTAGTCCTCATCTCCCACTGGTAACCTCTCAAACGAACCACAAACACTTGGGCTCTGAACTTGTTTAGACACTCAAAGGTCCAGACGTATCATCGCTTCCTTTCGCTAATTCACGTCAGAGCTCAACACCGAAATTGCGAACGTCCAGCGATTGCTCCTACACTAAAGGTGCCAGCCCTGAAAGCTCTTGCTGGTCCTCATCTCCCACTGGTAACCTCTAAAACAAACCACAAACACTTGGCCTCTGAACTTGTTTAGCCTACTAAAACTTCCAACGTACACAGCCTCTCCTGCTCAATCTGGCCAGAGCTCAACACCGACATTGCGAACGTCCAGCGATTGCTCCTACACTAAAGGTGCCAGCCCTGAAAGCTCTTGCTGGTCCTCATCTCCCACTGGTAACCTCTCAAACGAACCACAAACACTTGGCCTCTGAACTTGTTTAGCCTACTAAAACTTCCAACGTACACAGCCTCTCCTGCTCAATCTGCCCAAAATTCAACACCGAAATTGCGAACGTCCAGCGATTGCTCCTACACTAAAGGTGCCAGCCCTGAAAGCTCTTGCTGGTCCTCATCTCCCACTGGTAACCTCTCAAACGAACCACAAACACTTGGGCTCTGAACTTGTTTAGCCTACTAAAACTTCCAACGTACACAGCCTCTCCTGCTCAATCTGGCCAGAGCTCAACACCGAAATTGCGAACGTCCAGCGATTGCTCCTACACTAAAGGTGCCAGCCCTGAAAGCTCTTGCTGGTCCTCATCTCCCACTGGTAACCTCTCAAACGAACCACAAACACTTGGGCTCTGAACTTGTTTAGCCTACTAAAACTTCCAACGTACACAGCCTCTCCTTCTGAATCTGGCCAGAGCTCAACACCGAAATTGCGAACATCCAGCGATTGCTCCTACACTAAAGGTGCCAGCCCTGAAAGCTCTTGCTAGTCCTCATCTCCCACTGGTAACCTCTCAAACGAACCACAAACACTTGGCCTCTGAACTTGTTTAGACACTCAAAGGTCCAGACGTATCATGGCTTCCTTTCGCTAATTCACGTCAGAGCTCAACACCGAAATTGCGAACGTCCAGCGATTGCTCCTACACTAAAGGTGCCAGCCCTGAAAGCTCTTGCTGGTCCTCATCTCCCACTGGTAACCTCTCAAACGAACCACAAACACTTGGCCTCTGAACTTGTTTAGCCTACTAAAACTTCCAACGTACACAGCCTCTCCTGCTCAATCTGGCCAGAGCTCAACACCGAAATTGCGAACGTCCAGCGATTGCTCCTACACTAAAGGTGCCAGCCCTGAAAGCTCTTGCTGGTCCTCATCTCCCACTGGTAACCTCTCAAACGAACCACAAACACTTGGCCTCTGAACTTGTTTAGCCTACTAAAACTTCCAACGTACACAGCCTCTCCTGCTCAATCTGGCCAGAGCTTAACACCGAAATTGCGAACGTCCAGCGATTGCTCCTACACTAAAGGTGCCAGCCCTGAAAGCTCTTGCTTAAAGGTGCCAGCCCTGAAAGCTCTTGCTGGTCCTCATCTCCCACTGGTAACCTCTCAAACGAACCACACACACTTGACCTCTAAAGTTGTTTAGACACTCAAAGGTCCAGACGTATCATCGCTTCCTTTCGCTAATTCACGTCAGAGCTCAACACCGAAATTGTGAACGTCCAGCGATTGCTCCTACACTAAAGGTGCCAGCCCTGAAAGCTCTTGCTGGTCCTCATCTCCCACTGGTAACCTCTCAAACGAACCACAAACACTTGGCCTCTGAACTTGTTTAGACACTCAAAGGTCCAGACGTATCATCGCTTCCTTTCGCTAATTCACGTCAGAGCTCAACACCGAAATTGCGAACGTCCAGCGATTGCTCCTACACTAAAGGTGCCAGCCCTGAAAGCTCTTGCTGGTCCTCATCTCCCACTGGTAACCTCTCAAACGAACCACAAACACTTGGCCTCTGAACTTGTTTAGCCTACTAAAACTTCCAACGTACACAGCCTCTCCTGCTCTATATGGTCAAAATTCAACACCGAAATTGCGAACGTCCAGCGATTGCTCCTACACTAAAGGTGCCAGCCCTGAAAGCTCTTGCTGGTCCTCATCTCCCACTGGTAACCTCTCAAATGAACCACAAACACTTGGCCTCTGAACTTGTTTAGCCTACTAAAACTTCCAACGTACACAGCCTCTCCTGCTGAATCTGGCCAGAGCTCAACACCGAAATTGCGAACATCCAGCGATTGCTCCTACACTAAAGGTGCCAGCCCTGAAAGCTCTTGCTAGTCCTCATCTCCCACTGGTAACCTCTCAAACGAACCACAAACACTTGGCCTCTGAACTTGTTTAGACACTCAAAGGTCCAGACGTATCATCGCTTCCTTTCGCTAATTCACGTCAGAGCTCAACACCGAAATTGTAAACGTCCAGCGATTGCTCCTACACTAAAGGTGCCAGCCCTGAAAGCTCTTGCTGGTCCTCATCTCCCACTGGTAACCTCTCAAACGAACCACAAACACTTGGCCTCTGAACTTGTTTAGCCTACTAAAACTTCCAACGTACACAGCCTCTCCTGCTCAATCTGGCCAGAGCTCAACACCGAAATTGCGAACGTCCAGCGATTGCTCCTACACTAAAGGTGCCAGCCCTGAAAGCTCTTGCTGGTCCTCATCTCCCACTGGTAACCTCTCAAACGAACCACAAACACTTGGGCTCTGAACTTGTTTAGACACTCAAAGGTCCAGACGTATCATCGCTTCCTTTCGCTAATTCACGTCAGAGCTCAACACCGAAATTGTGAACGTCCAGCGATTGCTCCTACACTAAAGGTGCCAGCCCTGAAAGCTCTTGCTGGTCCTCATCTCCCACTGGTAACCTCTCAAACGAACCACAAACACTTGCCTCTGAACTTGTTTAGACACTCAAAGGTCCAGACGTATCATCGCTTCCTTCGCTAATTCACGTCAGAGCTCAACACCGAAATTGCGAACGTCCAGCGATTGCTCCTACACTAAAGGTGCCAGCCCTGAAAGCTCTTGCTGGTCCTCATCTCCCACTGGTAACCTCTCAAACGAACCACAAACACTTGGCCTCTGAACTTGTTTAGCCTACTAAAACTTCCAAACGTACACAGCCTCTCCTGCTCAATCTGGCCAGAGCTCAACACCGAAATTGCGAACGTCCAGCGATTGCTCCTACACTAAAGGTGCCAGCCCTGAAAGCTCTTGCTGGTCCTCATCTCCCACTGGTAACCTCTCAACGAACCACAAACACTTGGGCTCTGAACTTGTTTAGACACTCAAAGGTCCAGACGTATCATCGCTTCCTTTCGCTAATTCACGTCAGAGCTCAACACCGAAATTGTGAACGTCCAGCGATTGCTCCTACACTAAGGTGCCAGCCCTGAAAGCTCTTGCTGGTCCTCATCTCCCACTGGTAACCTCTCAAACGAACCACAAACACTTGACCTCTGAACTTGTTTAGACACTCAAAGGTCCAGACGTATCATCGCTTCCTTTCGCTAATTCACGTCAGAGCTCAACACCGAAATTGCGAACGTCCAGCGATTGCTCCTACACTAAAGGTGCCAGCCCTGAAAGCTCTTGCTGGTCCTCATCTCCCACTGGTAACCTCTCAAACGAACCACAAACACTTGGGCTCTGAACTTGTTTAGACACTCAAAGGTCCAGACGTATCATCGCTTCCTTTCGCTAATTCACGTCAGAGCTCAACACCGAAATTGTGAAACGTCCAGCGATTGCTCCTACACTAAAGGTGCCAGCCCTGAAAGCTCTTGCTGGTCCTCATCTCCCACTGGTAACCTCTCAACGAACCACAAACACTTGGCCTCTGAACTTGTTTAGCCTACTAAAACTTCCAACGTACACAGCCTCTCCTGCTCAATCTGGCCAGAGCTCAACACCGAAATTGCGAACGTCCAGCGATTGCTCTACACTAAAGGTGCCAGCCCTGAAAGCTCTTGCTGGTCCTCATCTCCCACTGGTAACCTCTCAAACGAACCACAAACACTTGGGCTCTGAACTTGTTTAGACACTCAAAGGTCCAGACGTATCATCGCTTCCTTTCGCTAATTCACGTCAGAGCTCAACACCGAAATTGTGAACGTCCAGCGATTGCTCCTACACTAAAGGTGCCAGCCCTGAAAGCTCTTGCTGGTCCTCATCTCCCACTGGTAACCTCTCAAACGAACCACAAACACTTGGCCTCTGAACTTGTTTAGACACTCAAAGGTCCAGACGTATCATGGCTTCCTTTCGCTAATTCACGTCAGAGCTCAACACCGAAATTGCGAACGTCCAGCGATTGCTCCTGCTCTTGCTGGTCCTCATCTCCCACTGGTAACCTCTCAAACGAACCACAAACACTTGGCCTCTGAACTTGTTTAGCCTACTAAAACTTCCAACGTACACAGCCTCTCCTGCTCAATCTGGCCAGAGCTCAACACCGAAATTGCGAACGTCCAGCGATTGCTCCTACACTAAAGGTGCCAGCCCTGAAAGCTCTTGCTGGTCCTCATCTCCCACTGGTAACCTCTCAAACGAACCACAAACACTTGGCCTCTGAACTTGTTTAGCCTACTAAAACTTCCAACGTACACAGCCTCTCCTGCTCAATCTGGCCAGAGCTTAACACCGAAATTGCGAACGTCCAGCGATTGCTCCTACACTAAAGGTGCCAGCCCTGAAAGCTCTTGCTGGTCCTCATCTCCCACTGGTAACCTCTCAAACGAACCACACACACTTGACCTCTAAAGTTGTTTAGACACTCAAAGGTCCAGACGTATCATCGCTTCCTTTCGCTAATTCACGTCAGAGCTCAACACCGAAATTGTGAACGTCCAGCGATTGCTCCTACACTAAAGGTGACAGCCCTGAAAGCTCTTGCTGGTCCTCATCTCCCACTGGTAACCTCTCAAACGAACCACAAACACTTGGCCTCTGAACTTGTTTAGACACTCAAAGGTCCAGACGTATCATCGCTTCCTTTCGCTAATTCACGTCAGAGCTCAACACCGAAATTGCGAACGTCCAGCGATTGCTCCTACACTAAAGGTGCCAGCCCTGAAAGCTCTTGCTGGTCCTCATCTCCCACTGGTAACCTCTCAAACGAACCACAAACACTTGGCCTCTGAACTTGTTTAGCCTACTAAAACTTCCAACGTACACAGCCTCTCCTGCTCTTTATGGTCAAAATTCAACACCGAAATTGCGAACGTCCAGCGATTGCTCCTACACTAAAGGTGCCAGCCCTGAAAGCTCTTGCTGGTCCTCATCTCCCACTGGTAACCTCTCAAATGAACCACAAACACTTGGCCTCTGAACTTGTTTAGACACTCAAAGGTCCAGACGTATCATCGCTTCCTTTCGCTAATTCACGTCAGAGCTCAACACCGAAATTGTAAACGTCCAGCGATTGCTCCTACACTAAAGGTGCCAGCCCTGAAAGCTCTTGCTGGTCCTCATCTCCCACTGGTAACCTCTCAAACGAACCACAAACACTTGGCCTCTGAACTTGTTTAGCCTACTAAAACTTCCAACGTACACAGCCTCTCCTGCTCAATCTGGCCAGAGCTCAACACCGAAATTGCGAACGTCCAGCGATTGCTCCTACACTAAAGGTGCCAGCCCTGAAAGCTCTTGCTGGTCCTCATCTCCCACTGGTAACCTCTCAAACGAACCACAAACACTTGGGCTCTGAACTTGTTTAGACACTCAAAGGTCCAGACGTATCATCGCTTCCTTTCGCTAATTCACGTCAGAGCTCAACACCGAAATTGTGAACGTCCAGCGATTGCTCCTACACTAAAGGTGCCAGCCCTGAAAGCTCTTGCTGGTCCTCATCTCCCACTGGTAACCTCTCAAACGAACCACAAACACTTGGCCTCTGAACTTGTTTAGACACTCAAAGGTCCAGACGTATCATCGCTTCCTTTCGCTAATTCACGTCAGAGCTCAACACCGAAATTGCGAACGTCCAGCGATTGCTCCTACACTAAAGGTGCCAGCCCTGAAAGCTCTTGCTGGTCCTCATCTCCCACTGGTAACCTCTCAAACGAACCACAAACACTTGGCCTCTGAACTTGTTTAGCCTACTAAAACTTCCAACGTACACAGCCTCTCCTGCTCAATCTGGCCAGAGCTCAACACCGAAATTGCGAACGTCAAGCGATTGCTCCTACACTAAAGGTGCCAGCCCTGAAAGCTCTTGCTGGTCCTCATCTCCCACTGGTAACCTCTCAAACGAACCACAAACACTTGGGCTCTGAACTTGTTTAGACACTCAAAGGTCCAGACGTATCATCGCTTCCTTTCGCTAATTCACGTCAGAGCTCAACACCGAAATTGTGAACGTCCAGCGATTGCTCCTACACTAAAGGTGCCAGCCCTGAAAGCTCTTGCTGGTCCTCATCTCCCACTGGTAACCTCTCAAACGAACCACAAACACTTGGCCTCTGAACTTGTTTAGACACTCAAAGGTCCAGACGTATCATCGCTTCCTTTCGCTAATTCACGTCAGAGCTCAACACCGAAATTGCGAACGTCCAGCGATTGCTCCTACACTAAAGGTGCCAGCCCTGAAAGCTCTTGCTGGTCCTCATCTCCCACTGGTAACCTCTCAAACGAACCACAAACACTTGGGCTCTGAACTTGTTTAGACACTCAAAGGTCCAGACGTATCATCGCTTCCTTTCGCTAATTCACGTCAGAGCTCAACACCGAAATTGTGAACGTCCAGCGATTGCTCCTACACTAAAGGTGCCAGCCCTGAAAGCTCTTGCTGGTCCTCATCTCCCACTGGTAACCTCTCAAACGAACCACAAACACTTGGCCTCTGAACTTGTTTAGCCTACTAAAACTTCCAACGTACACAGCCTCTCCTGCTCAATCTGGCCAGAGCTCAACACCGAAATTGCGAACGTCCAGCGATTGCTCCTACACTAAAGGTGCCAGCCCTGAAAGCTCTTGCTGGTCCTCATCTCCCACTGGTAACCTCTCAAACGAACCACAAACACTTGGGCTCTGAACTTGTTTAGACACTCAAAGGTCCAGACGTATCATCGCTTCCTTTCGCTAATTCACGTCAGAGCTCAACACCGAAATTGTGAACGTCCAGCGATTGCTCCTACACTAAAGGTGCCAGCCCTGAAAGCTCTTGCTGGTCCTCATCTCCCACTGGTAACCTCTCAAACGAACCACAAACACTTGGCCTCTGAACTTGTTTAGACACTCAAAGGTCCAGACGTATCATCGCTTCCTTTCGCTAATTCACGTCAGAGCTCAACACCGAAATTGCGAACGTCCAGCGATTGCTCCTACACTAAAGGTGCCAGCCCTGAAAGCTCTTGCTGGTCCTCATCTCCCACTGGTAACCTCTAAAACAAACCATAAACACTTGGGCTCTGAACTTGTTTAGCCTACTAAAACTTCCAACGTACACAGCCTCTCCTGCTCAATCTGGCCAGAGCTCAACACCGAAATTGCGAACGTCCAGCGATTGCTCCTACACTAAAGGTGCCAGCCCTGAAAGCTCTTGCTGGTCCTCATCTCCCACTGGTAACCTCTCAAACGAACCACAAACACTTGGGCTCTGAACTTGTTTAGCCTACTAAAACTTCCAACGTACACAGCCTCTCCTGCTCTATATGGTCAAAATTCAACACCGAAATTGCGAACGTCCAGCGATTGCTCCTACACTAAAGGTGCCAGCCCTGAAAGCTCTTGCTGGTCCTCATCTCCCACTGGTAACCTCTCAAATGAACCACAAACACTTGGCCTCTGAACTTGTTTAGCCTACTAAAACTTCCAACGTACACAGCCTCTCCTGCTCAATCTGGCCAGAGCTCAACACCGAAATTGCGAACATCCAGCGATTGCTCCTACACTAAAGGTGCCAGCCCTGAAAGCTCTTGCTAGTCCTCATCTCCCACTGGTAACCTCTCAAACGAACCACAAACACTTGGGCTCTGAACTTGTTTAGACACTCAAAGGTCCAGACGTATCATCGCTTCCTTTCGCTAATTCACGTCAGAGCTCAACACCGAAATTGCGAACGTCCAGCGATTGCTCCTACACTAAAGGTGCCAGCCCTGAAAGCTCTTGCTGGTCCTCATCTCCCACTGGTAACCTCTCAAACGAACCACAAACACTTGGGCTCTGAACTTGTTTAGCCTACTAAAACTTCCAACGTACACAGCCTCTCCTGCTCAAACTGGCCAGAGCTCAACACCGAAATTGCGAACGTCCAGCGATTGCTCCTACACTAAAGGTGCCAGCCCTGAAAGCTCTTGCTGGTCCTCATCTCCCACTGGTAACCTCTCAAACGAACCACAAACACTTGGCCTCTGAACTTGTTTAGACAGTCAAAGGTCCAGACGTATCATCGCTTCCTTTCGCTAATTCACGTCAGAGCTCAACACCGAAATTGCGAACGTCCAGCGATTGCTCCTACACTAAAGGTGCCAGCCCTGAAAGCTCTTGCTGGTCCTCATCTCCCACTGGTAACCTCTCAAACGAACCACAAACACTTGGGCTCTGAACTTGTTTAGGCTACTAAAACTTCCAACGTACACAGCCTCTCCTGCTCAATCTGGCCAGAGCTCAACACCGAAATTGCGAACGTCCAGCGATTGCTCCTACACTAAAGGTGCCAGCCCTGAAAGCTCTTGCTGGTCCTCATCTCCCACTGGTAACCTCTCAAACGAACCACAAACACTTGGCCTCTGAACTTGTTTAGCCTACTAAAACTTCCAACGTACACAGCCTCTCCTGCTCAATCTGGCCAGAGCTCAACACCGAAATTGCGAACGTCCAGCGATTGCTCCTACACTAAAGGTGCCAGCCCTGAAAGCTCTTGCTGGTCCTCATCTCCCACTGGTAACCTGTCAAACGAACCACAAACACTTGGGCTCTGAAGTTGTTTAGACACTCAAAGGTCCAGACGTATCATCGCTTCCTTTCGCTAATTCACGTCAGAGCTCAACACCGAAATTGTGAACGTCCAGCGATTGCTCCTACACTAAAGGTGCCAGCCCTGAAAGCTCTTGCTGGTCCTCATCTCCCACTGGTAACCTCTCAAACGAACCACAAACACTTGGGCTCTGAACTTGTTTAGACACTCAAAGGTCCAGACGTATCATCGCTTCCTTTCGCTAATTCACGTCAGAGCTCAACACCGAAATTGCGAACGTCCAGCGATTGCTCCTACACTAAAGGTGCCAGCCCTGAAAGCTCTTGCTGGTCCTCATCTCCCACTGGTAACCTCGAAAACGAACCACAAACACTTGGGCTCTGAACTTGTTTAGCCTACTAAAACTTCCAACGTACACAGCCTCTCCTGCTCAATCTGGCCAAAATTCAACACCGAAATTGCGAACGTCCAGCGATTGCTCCTACACTAAAGGTGCCAGCCCTGAAAGCTCTTGCTGGTCCTCATCTCCCACTGGTAACCTCTCAAACGAACCACAAACACTTGGCCTCTGAACTTGTTTAGCCTACTAAAACTTCCAACGTACACAGCCTCTCCTGCTCAATCTGGCCAAAATTCAACACCGAAATTGCGAACGTCCAGCGATTGCTCCTACACTAAAGGTGCCAGCCCTGAAAGCTCTTGCTGGTCCTCATCTCCCACTGGTAACCTCGAAAACGAACCACAAACACTTGGCCTCTGAACTTGTTTAGCCTACTAAAACTTCCAACGTACACAGCCTCTCCTGCTCAATCTGGCCAGAGCTCAACACCGAAATTGCGAACGTCCAGCGATTGCTCCTACACTAAAGGTGCCAGCCCTGAAAGCTCTTGCTGGTCCTCATCTCCCACTGGTAACCTCTAAAACGAACAACAAAGACTTGGGCTCTGAACTTGTTTAGCCTACTACAACTTCCAACGTACACAGCCTCTCCTGCTCAATCTGGCCAGAGGTCAACACCGAAATTGCGAACGTCCAGCGATTGCTCCTACACTAAAGGTGCCAGCCCTGAAAGCTCTTGCTGGTCCTCATCTCCCACTGGTAACCTCTCAAACGAACCACAAACACTTGGTCTCTGAACTTGTTTAGCCTACTAAAACTTCCAACGTACACAGCCTCTCCTGCTCAATCTGGCCAGAGCTCAACACCGAAATTGCGAACGTCCAGCGATTGCTCCTACACTAAAGGTGCCAGCCCTGAAAGCTCTTGCTGGTCCTCATCTCCCACTGGTAACCTCTCAAACGAACCACAAACACTTGGCCTCTGAACTTGTTTAGACACTCAAAGGTCCAGACGTATCATCACTTCCTTTCGCTAATTCACGTCAGAGCTCAACACCGAAATTGCGAACGTCCAGCGATTGCTCCTCCACTAAAGGTGCCAGCCCTGAAAGCTCTTGCTGGTCCTCATCTCCCACTGGTAACCTCTCAAACGAACCACAAACACTTGGCCTCTGAACTTGTTTAGCCTACTAAAACTTCCAACGTACACAGCCTCTCCTGCTCTATATGGTCAAAATTCAACACCGAAATTACGAACGTCCAGCGATTGCTCCTACACTAAAGGTGCCAGCCCTGAATGCTCTTGCTGGTCCTCATCTCCCACTGGTAACCTCTCAAATGAACCACAAACACTTGGGCTCTGAACTTGTTTAGGCTACTAAAACTTCCAACGTACACAGCCTCTCCTGCTCAATCTGGCCAGAGCTCAACACCGAAATTGCGAACATCCAGCGATTGCTCCTACACTAAAGGTGCCAGCCCTGAAAGCTCTTGCTAGTCCTCATCTCCCACTGGTAACCTCTCAAACGAACCACAAACACTTGGCCTCTGAACTTGTTTAGACACTCCTAGGTCCAGACGTATCATCGCTTCCTTTCGCTAATTCACGTCAGAGCTCAACACCGAAATTGCGAACGTCCAGCGATTGCTCCTACACTAAAGGTGCCAGCCCTGAAAGCTCTTGCTGGTCCTCATCTCCCACTGGTAACCTCGAAAACGAACCACAAACACTTGGGCTCTGAACTTGTTTAGCCTACTAAAACTTCCAACGTACACAGCCTCTCCTGCTCAAACTGGCCAGAGCTCAACACCGAAATTGCGAACGTCCAGCGATTGCTCCTACACTAAAGGTGCCAGCCCTGAAAGCTCTTGCTGGTCCTCATCTCCCACTGGTAACCTCTCAAACGAACCACAAACACTTGGCCTCTGAACTTGTTTAGACAGTCAAAGGTCCAGACGTATCATCGCTTCCTTTCGCTAATTCACGTCAGAGCTCAACACCGAAATTGTGAACGTCCAGCGATTGCTCCTACACTAAAGGTGCCAGCCCTGAAAGCTCTTGCTGGTCCTCATCTCCCACTGGTAACCTCTCAAACGAACCACAAACACTTGGCCTCTGAACTTGTTTAGACACTCAAAGGTCCAGATGTATCATCGCTTCCTTTCGCTAATTCACGTCAGAGCTCAACACCGAAATTGCGAACGTGCAGCGATTGCTCCTACACTAAAGGTGCCAGCCCTGAAAGCTCTTGCTGGTCCTCATCTCCCACTGGTAACCTCTAAAACAAACCACAAACACTTGGGCACTGAACTTGTTTAGCCTACTAAAACTTCCAACGTACACAGCCTCTCCTGCTCAATCTGGCCAAAATTCAACACCGAAATTGCGAACGTCCAGCGATTGCTCCTACACTAAAGGTGCCAGCCCTGAAAGCTCTTGCTGGTCCTCATCTCCCACTGGTAACCTCTCAAACGAACCACAAACACTTGGCTTCTGAACTTGTTTAGCCTACTAAAACTTCCAACGTACACAGCCTCTCCTGCTCAATCTGCCCAAAATTCAATACCGAAATTGCGAACGTCCAGCGATTGCTCCTACACTAAAGATGCCAGCCCTGAAAGCTCTTGCTGGTCCTCATCTCCCACTGGTAACCTCTCAAACGAACCACAAACACTTGGCCTCTGAACTTGTTTAGCCTACTAAAACTTCCAACGTACACAGCCTCTCCTGCTCAATCTGGCCAGAGCTCAACACCGAAATTGCGAACGTCCAGCGATTGCTCCTACACTAAAGGTGCCAGCCCTGAAAGCTCTTGCTGGTCCTCATCTCCCACTGGTAACCTCTCAAACGAACCACAAACACTTGGGCTCTGAACTTGTTTCGCCTACTAAAACTTCCAACGTACACAGCCTCTCCTGCTCAATCTGGCCAGAGCTCAACACCGAAATTGTGAACGTCCAGCGATTGCTCCTACACTAAAGGTGCCAGCCCTGAAAGCTCTTGCTGGTCCTCATCTCCCACTGGTAACCTCTCAAACGAACCACAAACACTTGGTCTCTGAACTTGTTTAGGCTACTAAAACTTCCAACGTACACAGCCTCTCCTGCTCAATCTGGCCAGAGCTCAACACCGAAATTGTGAACGTCCAGCGATTGCTCCTACACTAAAGGTGCCAGCCCTGAAAGCTCTTGCTGGTCCTCATCTCCCGCTGGTAACCTCTCAAACGAACCACAAACACTTGGGCTCTGAACCTGTTTAGGCTACTAAAACTTCCAACGTACACAGCCTCTCCTGATAAATCTGGCCAAAATTCAACACCGAAATTGCGAACGTGCAGCGATTGCTCCTACACTAAAGGTGCCAGCCCTGAAAGCTCTTGCTGGTCCTCATCTCCCACTGGTAACCTCTCAAACGAACCACAAACACTTGGGCTCTGAACTTGTTTAGGCTACTAAAACTTCCAACGTACACAGCCTCTCCTGCTCAATCTGGCCAGAGCTCAACACCGAAATTGCGAACGTCCAGCGATTGCTCCTACACTAAAGGTGCCAGCCCTGAAAGCTCTTGCTGGTCCTCATCTCCCACTGGTAACCTCTCAAACGAACCACAAACACTTGGGCTCTGAACTTGTTTAGACACTCAAATGTCCAGACGTATCATCGCTTCCTTTCGCTAATTCACGTCAGAGCTCAACACCGAAATTGCGAACGTCCAGTGATTGCTCCTACACTAAAGGTGCCAGCCCTGAAAGCTCCTGCTCGTCCTCATCTCCCACTGGTAACCTCTAAAACGAACCACAAACACTTGGCCTCTGAACTTGTTTAGACACTCAAAGGTCCAGACGTATCATCGCTTCCTTTCGCTAATTCACGTCGGAGCTCAACACCGAAATTGCGAACGTCCAGCGATTGCTCCTACAATAAAGGTGCCAGCCCTGAAAGCTCTTGCTCGTCCTCATCTCCCACTGGTAACCTCAAAACGAACCACAAACACTTGGCCTCTGAAATTGTTTAGCCTACTACAATTTCCAACGTACACAGCCTCTCCTGCTCAATCTGGCCAGAGCTCAACACCGAAATTGCGAACGTCCAGCGATTGCTCCTACACTAAAGGTGCCAGCCCTGAAAGCTCTTGCTGGTCCTCATCTCCCACTGGTAACCTCTCAAACGAACCACAAACACTTGGGCTCTGAACTTGTTTAGACACTCAAAGGTCCAGACGTATCATCGCTTCCTTTCGCTAATTCACGTCAGAGCTCAACACCGAAATTGCGAACGTCCAGCGATTGCTCCTACACTAAAGGTGCCAGCCCTGAAAGCTCTTGCTGGTCCTCATCTCCCACTGGTAACCTCTCAAACGAACCACAAACACTTGGGCTCTGAACTTGTTTAGCCTACTAAAACTTCCAACGTACACAGCCTCTCCTGCTCAAACTGGCCAGAGCTCAACACCGAAATTGCGAACGTCCAGCGATTGCTCCTACACTAAAGGTGACAGCCCTGAAAGCTCTTGCTGGTCCTCATCTCCCACTGGTAACCTCTCAAACGAACCACAAACACTTGGCCTCTGAACTTGTTTAGACACTCAAAGGTCCAGACGTATCATGGCTTCCTTTCGCTAATTCACGTCAGAGCTCAACACCGAAATTGCGAACGTCCAGCGATTGCTCCTACACTAAAGGTGCCAGCCCTGAAAGCTCCTGCTCGTCCTCATCTCCCACTGGTAACCTCTCAAAACGAACCGCAAACACTTGGCCTCTGAAGTTGTTTAGACACTCAAAGGTCCAGACGTATCATCGCCTCCTTTCGCTAATTCACGTCAGAGCTCAACACCGAAATTGCGAACGTCCAGCGATTGCTCCTACACTAAAGGTGCCAGCCCTGAAAGCTCTTGCTGGTCCTCATGTCCCACTGGTAACCTCTAAAACGAACCACAAACACTTGGGCTCTGAACTTGTTTAGCCTACTACAATTTCCAACGTACACAGCCTCTCCTGCTCAATCTGGCCAGAGCTCAACACCGAAATTGCGAACGTCCAGCGATTGCTCCTACACTAAAGGTGCCAGCCCTGAAAGCTCTTGCTGGTCCTCATCTCCCACTGGTAACCTCTCAAACGAACCACAAACACTTGGCCTCTGAACTTGTTTAGCCTACTAAAACTTCCAACGTACACAGCCTCTCCTGCTCAATCTGGCCAGAGCTCAACACCGAAATTGTAAACGTCCAGCGATTGCTCCTACACTAAAGGTGCCAGCCCTGAAAGCTCTTGCTGGTCCTCATCTCCCACTGGTAACCTCTCAAACGAACCACAAACACTTGGCCTCTGAACTTGTTTAGCCTACTAAAACTTCCAACGTACACAGCCTCTCCTGCTCAATCTGGCCAGAGCTCAACACCGAAATTGCGAACGTCCAGTGATTGCTCCTACACTAAAGGTGCCAGCCCTGAAAGCTCTTGCTGGTCCTCATCTCCACTGGTAACCTCTAAAACGAACAACAAAGACTTGGGCTCTGAACTTGTTTAGCCTACTACAACTTCCAACGTACACAGCCTCTCTGCTCAATCTGGCCAGAGCTCAACACCGAAATTGTGAACGTCCAGCGATTGCTCCTACACTAAAGGTGCCAGCCCTGAAAGCTCTTGCTGCTCCTCATCTCCACTGGTAACCTCTCAAACGAACCACAAACACTTGGTCTCTGAACTTGTTTAGGCTACTAAAACTTCCAACGTACACAGCCTCTCCTGCTCAATCTGGCCAGAGCTCAACACCGAAATTGCGAACGTCCAGCGATTGCTCCTACACTAAAGGTGCCAGCCCTGAAAGCTCTTGCTGGTCCTCATCTCCCGCTGGTAACCTCTCAAACGAACCACAAACACTTGGGCTCTGAACCTGTTTAGCCTGCTAAAACTTCCAACGTACACAGCCTCTCCTGATAAATCTGGCCAAAATTCAACACCGAAATTGCGAACGTCAGCGATTGCTCCTACACTAATTGTGCCAGCCCTGAAAGCTCTTGCTGGTCCTCATCTCCCACTGGTAACCTCTCAAACGAACCACAAACACTTGGCCTCTGAACTTGTTTAGCCTACTAAAACTTCCAACGTACACAGCCTCTCCTGCTCAATCTGGCAGAGCTCAACACCGAAATTGCGAACGTCCAGCGATTGCTCCTACACTAAAGGTGCCAGCCCTGAAAGCTCTTGCTGGTCCTCATCTCCCACTGGTAACCTCTCAAACGAACCACAAACACTTGGCTCTGAACTTGTTTAGCCTACTAAAACTTCCAACGTACACAGCCTCTCCTGCTCAATCTGGCCAGAGCTCAACACCGAAATTGCGAACGTCCAGCGATTGCTCCTACACTAAAGGTGCCAGCCCTGAAAGCTCTTGCTGGTCCTCATCTCCCACTGGTAACCTCTCAAACGAACCACAAACACTTGGCCTCTGAACTTGTTTAGACACTCAAATGTCCAGACGTATCATCGCTTCCTTTCGCTAATTCACGTCAGAGCTCAACACCGAAATTGCGAACGTCCAGTGATTGCTCCTACACTAAAGGTGCCAGCCCTGAAAGCTCCTGCA